>NC_069505.1:479241281-479541281 GCF_027579735.1 Bombina bombina | reverse complement strand
ACTTGTAATGGCTGCGGTCCGGCTTTAACACTGAAATGGCCATTTTTTTAGAGTCAAATCCTGAACGCAAAACTTGTAATCTAAGTGAATGAGTTTACTAATTAATTGCATATTATGGGGGTAAATTTATCATATGTCGGGCGGACATGATATGCTGTAGTGAATTATGTCCGCCCAACATCGCTAAATGCCGACAGCATACGCTGTCAGAATTTAACAGTGCGATGCCGTCCCCTGCACATTCGCTGGCAATCTGCCGCTAGCAGGGGGTGTCAATCATCATCATCGTAAAAGGTGGCGGACAAGTTAAAGAGCAGCAGTCTTATGACTGTTGCTTCTTAACTTAAAGAGACAGTCAACACCAGCATTTGTGTTGTTTTAAAAGATGGATAATCCCTTAATTCCCCAGTTTTGCATAATCAACACAGTTATAATTAAACACGTTTTACCTCTGTGATTAACTTGTATCTCAGCCTCTGCAGACTGCCCCCTTATTTCTTATGACAGACTTGCATTGTAGCCAATCAGTGCTCTTTCCTTGGCAAATTCATGCGCATGAGCTCAATGTTATCTATATGACACACATGAACTAACTCCCTCTAGTGGTGAAAAACTGGCAGAATGCATTTAGATTAGAGGTGACCTTCAAGTTATAAGAAATTAGCATATGAACCTCCTAGGTTTAGCTTTCAACTAAGAATATCAAGAGAACAAAGCAAAATTGGTGATAAAGGTAAATTGGAAAGTTGTTTCAAATTGCATGCCCTATTTAAATCATGAAAGTTTTTTTTAGACTTGACTGTCCCTTTAAGTTTCCAGTGAGCCAGAAACTTTGCGCAGATAAAGCAGCATCTGCTGCTTATTAAGTCTAACCCTGTGTATCAATGAACAAAGAACGGAGAGTAGCGCATGCGCAAATACATGTGTTATTGGGAGCGTGCTTCAGAGCTATGTATAGAGCATATGCATATAAACACGTGTATCTATGTATGTATATGGTAAAGCCCTTACACCTTCTATTTCTGAGCTCTTATAACTTTTTTTCTTTCTATAATTTTTATCAGATAGTGTTTATATGCATTTTTGAATGGCTGATGGCTGTCACATGGTACGTGTATGCATTTGTGATTGGCTGATGGCTGTCACATGGTACATGTATGCATTTGTGATTGGCTGATGGCTGTCACATGGTACGTGTATGCATTTGTGAATGGCTGATGGCTGTCACATGGTACATGTATGCATTTGTGATTGGCTGATGGCTGTCACATGGTACAGGGGGAGTAGAAAAAGACATAACTTTTAAAATTGTCAGAAAAAAAAATCTACTACTCATTTAAAGTTCAGACATAGGGGGGTAGTTATCAAGCCTTCAACCTCAAATACGCTGGAATTCCGCAGCGTATTTGTGGCGAGGCTGATTCGCCTTAGTTATCAAAGGCTAGAGACCGGCAAAAGTAGAATTTTGTGACGTAAGCTTCGATCCGCCGGACTCAGTCCGACACAGATCGATTCTTACGTCACTCCAGATGTTCCGCACACAAGTGCAGCACAATCTGACTACTTTTGCTAGTTATCAAATGACTAGCAGGTATGCTCGGCACTTTTCCGGCCCAGCGTACCTGGTTTTCAAACCGCCGCCCTGGAGGCGGCGGATCCCATAGGAATCAATGGGAGTCTGACCATAGCGAAAGTTCATGTTCGCTGCTGCCAGACATCCCATTGATTCCTATGGGAGCTGTCTGCACCTAACACCCTAACATGTACCCCGAGTCTAAACAGCCCTAATCTGTCCCCCCCTACACCGCCGCAACTAAATAAAGTGTTTTCCCCCTAAACCGCCGCTCCCGGAGCCCACCGCCACTATAATAAACTGATTAACCCCTAAACCGCCGCTCCCGGAGCCCACCGCAACTATAATAAACTGATTAACCCCTAAACCGCCGCTCCCGGAGCCCACCGCCACTATAATAAACTGATTAACCCCTAAACCGCCGCTCCCGGACCCGCCGCCACTATAATAAATATGTTAACCCCCTATACCGGCGCCCCCGGAGCCCCCCGCAACTAAATAAAGTTAGTAACCCCTAAACCGCCACTCCTAGACCCCGCCGCAACTCTTATAAATGTATTAACCCCTAAACCGCCGCTCCCGGACACCGCCGCCACCTACATTATACCTACTAACCCCTATCCTGCCCCCCCTACACCGTCGCCACCTATAATAAATTTATTAACCCCTATCCTGCCCCCCCCTACACCGCCGCCACTGTAATAAATTTATTAACCCCTAAACCTAAGTCTAACACTAAACCTAACACCCCCCTAACTTAAATATTAATTAAATAAATCTAAATAATATTTCTATTATTAACTAAATGAATCCTATTTAAAACTAAATACTTACCTATAAAATAAACCCTAATATAGCTACAATATAAATAATAATTATATTGTAGCTATCTTAGGATTTATTTTTATTTTACAGGCATCTTTCAATTTATTTTAACTAGGTACAATAGCTATTAAATAGTTATTAACTATTTAATAGCTTACCTAGCTAAAATAAAGAGAAATTTACCTGTAAAATAAATCCTAACCTAAGTTACAATTACACCTAACACTACACTATACTTTAATAAATTATTCCTATTTAAACTAAATACTTACCTGTAAAATAAACCCTAAGATAGCTACAATATAATTAATAATTACATTGTAGCTATTTTAGGATTTATGTTTATTTTACAGGTAACTTTGTATTTATTTTAGCTAGTTAGAATAGTTATTAAATAGTTATTAACTATTTAATAACTACCTATCTAAAAGAAATACAAAATTACCTGTAAAATAAATCCTAACCTAAGTTACAATTAAACCTAACACTACACTATCATTAAATTAATTAAATAAATTACTTACAAATAACTACAATTAAATACAATTACATAAACTAACTAAAGTAGAAAAAATAAAAAAGCTAAGTTACAAAAAATAAAAAAATAAGTTACAAACATTTCAAAAATATTACAACAATTTTAAGCTAATAACACCTAATCTAAGCCTCCTAATAAAATAACAAAGCCCCCCAAAATAAAAAAATGCCCTACCCTATTCTAAATTAAAAAAGTTCAAAGCTCTTTTATCTTACCAGCCCTTAAAAGGGCCTTTTGCGGGGCATGCCCCAAAGAAAACAGCTCTTTTGCCTGTAAAAGAAAAATACAACCCCCCCCAACGTTAAAACCCACCACCCACATACCCCTAATCTAACCCAAACCCCCCTTAAATAAACCTAACACTACCCCCCTGAAGATCATCCTACCTTGAGTCGTCTTCACTCAGCCGAGCCACCGATGGAACCGAAGAGGAGATCCGGAGCGGCAGAAGTGATCCTCCAAGGGGCGCTGAAGAAGTCTTCCATCCGGGCGATGTCATCTTCCAAGCGGCGCTGAAGAAGTCTTCCATCCGGGCGATGTCATCTTCCAAGCGGGGTCTTCAATCTTCTTTCTTCAGGATCCATCTTCATCCCGCCGACGCGGAACATCCTTCTTCCCCGACGGACTAACAACGAATGAAGGCTCCTTTAAGGGACGTCATCCAAGATGGCGTCCCTTCAATTCCGATTGGCTGATAGGATTCTATCAGCCAATCGGAATTAAGGTAGGAAAAATCTGATAGCTGATTGAATCAGCCAATCAGATTGAGATCGCATTCTATTGGCTGATCGTAACAGCCAATAGAATGCGACCTCAATCTGATTGGCTGATTCAATCAGCCAATCAGATTTTTCCTACCTTAATTCCGATTGGCTGATAGAATCCTATCAGCCAATCGGAATCGAAGGGACGCCATCTTGGATGACGTCCCTTAAAGGAGACTTCATTCATCGTTAGTCCGTCGGGGAAGAAGGATGAAGGATGTTCCGCATCGGCGGGATGAAGATGGATCCTGAAGAAAGAAGATTGAAGACCCCGCTTGGAAGATGACATCGCCCGGATGGAAGACTTCTTCAGCGCCGCTTGGAAGATGACATCGCCCAGATGGAAGACTTCTTCAGCGCCCCTTGGAGGATCACTTCATCGGATGGAAGACTTCTTCAGCGCCCCTTGGAGGATCACTTCTGCCGCTCCGGATCTCCTCTTCGGTTCCATCGGTGGCTCGGCTGAGTGAAGACGACTCAAGGTAGGATGATCTTCAGGGGGGTAGTGTTAGGTTTATTTAAGGGGGGTTTGGGTTAGATTAGGGGTATGTGGGTGGTGGGTTTTAATGTTGGGGGGGTTGTATTTTTCTTTTACAGGCAAAAGAGCTGTTTTCTTTGGGGCATGCCCCGCAAAAGGCCCTTTTAAGGGCTGGTAAGGTAAAAGAGCTTTGAACTTTTTAAATTTAGAATAGGGAAGGGCATTTTTTTATTTTGGGGGGCTTTGTTATTTTATTAGGGGGCTTAGATTAGGTGTAATTAGCTTAAAATTGTTGTAATATTTTTGAAATGTTTGTAAGTTATTTTTTTTATTTTTTGTAACTTAGCTTTTTTATTTTTTGTACTTTAGTTAGTTTATGTAATTGTATTTAATTGTAGTTATTTGTAACTAATTTATTTAATTAATTTAATGATAGTGTAGTGTTAGGTTTAATTGTAACTTAGGTTAGGATTTATTTTACAGGTAATTTTGTATTTCTTTTAGCTAGGTAGTTATTAAATAGTTAATAACTATTTAATAACTATTCTAACTAGCTAAAATAAATACAAAGTTACCTGTAAAATAAATATAAATCCTAAAATAGCTACAATGTAATTATTAATTATATTGTAGCTATCTTAGGGTTTATTTTACAGGTAAGTATTTAGTTTAAATAGGAATAATTTATTAAAGTATAGTGTAGTGTTAGGTGTAATTGTAACTTAGGTTAGTTTTTATTTTACAGGTAAATTTCTCTTTATTTTAGCTAGGTAAGCTATTAAATAGTTTATAACTATTTAATAGCTATTGTACCTAGTTAAAATAAATTGAAAGATGCCTGTAAAATAAAAATAAATCCTAAGATAGCTACAATATAATTATTATTTATATTGTAGGTATATTAGGGTTTATTTTATAGGTAAGTATTTAGTTTTAAATAGGATTCATTTAGTTAATAATAGAAATATTATTTAGATTGATTTAAATAATATTTAAGTTAGGGGGTGTTAGGTTTAGTGTTAGACTTAGGTTTAGGGGTTAATAAATTTATTACAGTGGCGGCGGTGTAGGGGGGGCAGGATAGGGGTTAATAAATTTATTATAGGTGGCGACGGTGTAGGGGGGCAGGATAGGGGTTAATAAGTTTAATATAGGTTGCGGCGGGGTCCGGGAGCGGCGGTTTAGGGGTTAAACTATTTATTTAGTTGTGGCGGGGTCCGGGATCAGGATAGGGGTTAATAACTTTATTATAGAGGGCGGCGGTATAGGGGGGGCAGGATAGAGGTTACTAGGTATAATGTAGGTGGCGGCGGTGTCCGGGTGCGGCGGTTTAGGGGTTAATACATTCATAAGCATTACGGCGGTGTCCGGGAGCGGCGGTTTAGGGGTTAATACATTTATAAGAGTTGCGGCGGGGTCTAGGAGCGGCGGTTTAGGGGTTAGTAACTTTATTGAGTTGCGGGGGGCGCCGGTATAGGGGGTAGAACAGTGTAGTTAGTGTGGGTGCTTAGTGACAGGGCTAGCAATAAAGCTGTCAAAAAGCCGAAGAGCAGCGAGATCGGATGAGTGATAACTCTCACAGTCCGCTGCTCATCGCCCCGTACTTGGTGCGCGGCTTTTTGACAGATTTATTGATAACTTAGGCGAAATTTTGCAGGTCCGCGGCGGCGATGGTAGGCGAGCTTAGGCGGGCGTATTGAACCGGCGAAGGCAGGTAAATTAGACGTGTTGATAACTACCCCCCATAGTGCTATTGCATTGTCTTGTTATTGTGCTTTTGTTGATTATGCAAATCTACTATGTTGACTGGTCCTTTAACTGTACTTTTACATGAATTTATGCTGTGTTTAAAAAGACAGTCTACTTGAAACTTTTGATTGTTTAAAAAGATAGATAATCCCTTTATTACCCATTCCCCAGTTTTGCATAACCAACACAGTTATATTAATATACTTTTTACCTCTATGATTACCTTGTAGTCTCTCTATATTGACAGACTTGCATTTTATCCAATCAGTGCTGACTCATAAATAACTCCACTGAGTGAGCACAATATTATCGAAAGGGAACACATGAACTAGTGATGTCTAACTGTGAAAAACTGAGGCAGCCTTCAACGGCTTAGAAATCTGTGTATGAGCCTGCCTGTTTAGCTTTCAACAAAGAATACCAAAAAAACAAAAGCAAATTTAATGATAAAAGTCAATTGAAAAGCTACCTTTTCCGCAAGCTCTGAATTTGCGCTTAGCCGACGTGTGTTGCATTCGATTGCGAACATGTTTACTTTCAACTCGTAATACCCGCGCTATTTCCATTGTGCGACAAAAGCAGAGAAATACCCCATATCGCTTGCACACTACAGTTAGCGTTCCACTGGTAATCTAGTTCTAAATAAGAGTACAAGAGTACATTATTAACTATGGGCTAGATTAATGTAGCCTTTTTTTTTTTTTTTAAAGAAAACTGCACTTGCCGGTTTTTGGGGGCTAAATTGGCTGCTGTGGGGTGTTAGAAAAAAATGGCACTGAAAAGTGCTTTTACATAGCGGTCTATGTGAATTGTGAGTTCCCAGTAAATGTAAATGTATATGCCTATATACATAAAGATTTATGTGTTCATATGTGTATATACTCATGTAAACACATAAATATATATGTATATACTCATATAAACACATAAGTATATATTTATATACTCATATAAACACATAAATATATCTGTATATACTCATATAAACACATAAATATATATGTATATACTTATATAAACACATAAATATATATGTATATACTCATATAAACACATAAATATATATGTATATACACATATAAACACATAAATATATATGTATATACTCATATAAACACATAAATATATATGTATATACTCATATAAACACATAAATATATATGTATATAATCATATACATTTATTTTTACACTTTGCTGCCATCACTGCATTTCTTATCCCCTTCGCTGCATGTGGTTCTCATTCCTTGTCTCACTGCATGAAAACGAGGCTCCCATAGGAGCCTATGGAAGCGTGCTCTCGTGAGCGCAACACCAATGCGAGCTTGTGTTCGCATTGCTGTCAACTTGTAATACCAGCAGAAATTAGCATGCGCTGGTATTACAAAGTGGAGTGCAAATATCGCTTTAGCTAAAGCACGGCTAGATTTAGAGTTTTGTCGGTAAGGACCCGCGTAGCTAATGCTGGCTTTTTTCTGGCCGCACCATAAAAATAACTCTGGTATTGAGAGTCCACATAAAGGCTGCGTTAGGCTCCAAAAAAGGAGCGTAGAGCATATTTAACGCAGCTTCAACTCTCGATACCAGAGTTGCTTACGGACGAGGCCAGCCTCAAAAACGTGCTCGTGCACGATTCCCCCATAGGAAACAATGGGGCTGTTTGAGCTGAAAAAAAACCTAACACCTGCAAAAAAGCCGCGTTCAGCTCCTAACGCAGCCCCATCGTTTGCTATGGGGAAACACTTCCTACGTCTGCACCTAACACCCTAACATGAACCCCAAGTCTAAAAACCCCTAACCTTACACTTATTAACCCCTAATCTGCCGCCCACAACGTCGCCCCCACCTGCCTACACTTATTAACCCCTAATCTGCCGAGCGGACCGCACCGCTACTATAATAAAGTTATTAACCCCTAATCCACCTCACTAACCCTATAATAAATAGTATTAACCCCTAATCTGCCCTCCCTAACATCGCCGACACCTAACTTCAATTATTAACCCCTAATCTGCCGACCGGAGCTCACCGCTATTCTAATAAATTTATTAACCCCTAAAGCTAAGTCTAACCCTAACACTAACAACCCCCTAAGTTAAATATAATTTTAATCTAACGAAATTAATTAACTCTTATTAAATAAATTATTCCTATTTAAAGCTAAATACTTACCTGTAAAATAAATCCTAATATAGCTACAATATAAATTATAATTACATTGTAGCTATTTTAGGATTAATATTTATTTTACAGGCAACTTTGTAATTATTTTAACCAGGTACAATAGCTATTAAATAGTTAAGAACTATTTAATAGTTACCTAGTTAAAATAATTACAAAATTACCTGTAAAATAAATCCTAACCTAAGTTACAATTAAACCTAACACTATACTATCATTAAATTAAGTAAATAAAATATCTACAATTACCTACAATTAAACCTAACACTACACTATCAATACATTAATTAAATACAATATCTACAAATAACTACAATGAAATAAACTAACTAAAGTACAAAAAATAAAAAAGAACTAAGTTACAAAAAATAAAAAAATATTTACAAACATAAGAAAATATTACAACAATTTTAAACTAATTACACCTACTCTAAGCCCCCTAATAAAATAACAAAGACCCCCAAAATAAAAAATGCCCTACCCTATTCTAAATTACTAAAGGTCAAAGCTCTTTTACCTTACCAGCCCTGAACAGGGCCCTTTGCGGGGCATGCCCCAAGAAGTTCAGCTCTTTTGCCTGTAAAAAAAAACATACAATACCCCCCCCCAACATTACAACCCACCACCCACATACCCCTAATCTAACCCAAACCCCCCTTAAATAAACCTAACACTAAGCCCCTGAAGATCATCCTACCTTGTCTTCACCTCACCAGGTATCACCGATCTGTCCTGGCTCCAAAATCTTCATCCAACCCAAGCGGGGGCTGGCGATCCATCATCCGGTGGCTGAAGAGGTCCAGAAGAGGCTCCAAAGTCTTCATCCTATCCGGGAAGAAGAGGCGATCCGGACCGGCAACCATCTTGATCCAAGCGGCATCTTCTATCTTCATCCGATGACGACCGGCTCCATCCTGAAGACCTCCACCGCGGACCCATCTTCATCCGGCGACGTCCAACTGAAGAATGACGGTTCCTTTAAGGGACGTCATCCAAGATGACGTCCCTCGAATTCCGATTGGCTGATAGGATTCTATCAGCCAATCGGAATTAAGGTAGGAATATTCTGATTGGCTGATGGAATCAGCCAATCAGAATCAAGATCAATCCGATTGGCTGATCCAATCAGCCAATCTGATTGAGCTCGCATTCTATTGGCTGATCGGAACAGCCAATAGAATGCGAGCTCAATCTGATTGGCTGATTGGATCAGCCAATCGGATTGAACTTGATTCTGATTGGCTGATTCCATCAGCCAATCAGAATATTCCTTCCTTAATTCCGATTGGCTGATAGAATCCTATCAGCCAATCGGAATTCGAGGGACGCCATCTTGGATGATGTCCCTTAAAGGAACCGTCATTCTTCAGTTGGACGTCGCCGGATGAAGATGGGTCCGCGGTGGAGGTCTTCAGGATGGAGCCGGTCGTCATCGGATGAAGATAGAAGATGCCGCTTGGATCAAGATGGTTGCCGGTCCGGATTGCCTCTTCTTCCCGGATAGGATGAAGACTTTGGAGCCTCTTCTGGACCTCTTCAGCCACCGGATGATGGATCGCCAGCCCCCGCTTGGGTTGGATGAAGATTTTGGAGCCAGGACGGATCGGTGATACCTGGTGAGGTGAAGACAAGGTAGGATGATCTTCAGGGGCTTAGTGTTAGGTTTATTTAAGGGGGGTTTGGGTTAGATTAGGGGTATGTGGGTGGTGGGTTGTAATGTTGGGGGGGGGGTATTGTATGTTTTTTTTTACAGGCAAAAGAGCTGAACTTCTTGGGGCATGCCCCGCAAAGGGCCCTGTTCAGGGCTGGTAAGGTAAAAGAGCTTTGAACTTTAGTAATTTAGAATAGGGTAGGGCATTTTTTATTTTGGGGGTCTTTGTTATTTTATTAGGGGGCTTAGAGTAGGTGTAATTAGTTTAAAATTGTTGTAATATTTTTCTTATGTTTGTAAATATTTTTTTATTTTTTGTAACTTAGTTCTTTTTTATTTTTTGTACTTTAGTTAGTTTATTTCATTGTAGTTATTTGTAGATATTGTATTTAATTAATGTATTGATAGTGTAGTGTTAGGTTTAATTGTAGGTAATTGTAGGTATTTTATTTAATTAATTTAATGATAGTATAGTGTTAGGTTTAATTGTAACTTAGGTTAGGATTTATTTTACAGGTAATTTTGTAATTATTTTAACTAGGTAGCTATTAAATAGTTCTTAACTATTTAATAGCTATTGTACCTGGTTAAAATAATTACAAAGTTGCCTGTAAAATAAATATTAATCCTAAAATAGCTACAATGTAATTATAATTTATATTGTAGCTATATTAGGATTTATTTTACAGGTAAGTATTTAGCTTTAAATAGGAATAATTTATTTAATAAGAGTTAATTAATTTCGTTAGATTTAAATTATATTTAATTTAGGGGGGTGTTAGTGTTAGGGTTAGACTTAGCTTTAGGGGTTAATAAATTTATTAGAATAGCGGTGAGCTCCGGTCGGCAGATTAGGGGTTAATAATTGAAGTTAGGTGTCGGCGATGTTAGGGAGGGCAGATTAGGGGTTAATACTATTTATTATAGGGTTAGTGAGGCGGATTAGTGGTTAATAACTTTATTATAGTAGCGGTGCGGTCCGCTCGGCAGATTAGGGGTTAATAAGTGTAGGCAGGTGGAGGCGACGTTGAGGGGGGCAGATTAGGGGTTAATAAATATAATATAGGGGTCGGCGGTGTTAGGGGCAGCAGATTAGGGGTACATAGCTATAATGTAGGTGGCGGCGCTTTGCGGTCGGCAGATTAGGGGTTAATTATTGTAGGTAGCTGGCGGCGACGTTGTGGGGGGCAGGTTAGGGGTTAATAAATATAATACAGGGGTCGGCGGTGTTAGGGGCAGCAGATTAGGGGTACATAAGTATAACGTAGGTGGCGGTCGGCAGATTAGGGGTTAAAAAAAATGTAATCGAGTGGCGGCGATGTGGGGGGACCTCGGTTTAGGGGTACATAGGTAGTTTATGGGTGTTAGTGTACTTTAGAGTACAGTAGTTAAGAGCTTTATGAACCGGCGTTAGCCCAAAAAGCTCTTAACTACTGACTTTTTTCTGCGGCTGGAGTTTTGTCGTTAGATTTCTAACGCTCACTTCAGACACGACTCTAAATACCGGAGTTAGGAAGATCCCATTGAAAAGATAGGATACGCAATTGACGTAAGGGGATCTGCGGTATGGAAAAGTTGCGGCTGAAAAGTGAGCGTTAGACCCTTTTTTGAGTGACTCCAAATACCGGAGTTAGCCTAAAACCAGCGTTAGGAGCCTCTAACGCTGGTTTTCACGGCTACCGCCAAACTCCAAGTCTATCCGGCAATATTTTGCACTCTACTTATAATCCGGCCCTAAATAAGAGAACAAAAGTACAATATTACATGTGTGAAATAAAGATAAGGGAGAAATCTGTTCTAAGAACTGGTAAATAAAGGAACCTGGGAGAGTGTAAAACTGTTTGGGCAAATAAGGGAGATCCATGGAAATAAGAGAGGGTTGGTAACCCTAATACGAATATTCTGCTCTTTGTAATGTTACCCCATTTACTATATAGAGCATTAATTGTGTTAATTGTACTCAAAGTCTTTCTTTTGGTATGTGTCTGTAGTCTGTGTAATAAGTTACATATTTACTCTGCTGATATCTTGCCTCTATCTATGTGATGTTCAAACCTTGTCAATACTTATTATAATTACTAAATTTTTAATTTCACTAATGGTATAACCCCAGCTTCCCCCAAATTCTATTGTCCAGGGCCGGATTGGGCCACCAGGATACCAGGAAAAATCCTGGTGGGCCGCCGGCTGGCAGAGGCTGCTCAGCTCCAGCGAAGAGCAGCAACTTGCCAGCCCAGCAGCAAGCAAGCACAGTTGTGTGAGGGAGCGTACTCAGCGCAGCAGCAGAGCCTGTAGCAACCGTGCAAAGCTCTAGGGAATAGATGGGCATCTGTAACATCCAATGGGATCACAGAGTAGTCAGGGCAGAGAGCTGGGCCAACCAATCAGAATAAGACCCCTTTTAGCTAGAGCGAGAGGGGTGAACAAAGCCAGGCGTGGGGCACGGAAGGCAGCGTTGCAATGGGAGAGCTGCATCTGTCTCCTCCCTTTCCACACACAATGTCTCCGCCACTGGGCTTCTTTCATGGCACTTTATTGAGGAGTCGGATTCTGAAAAAAGGTACAAGTTTTCAGTCTGTCTATAATAACGCATGTGTACTCTGTATTAGCGGTGGTTGCACTAACTATAAACTGTTACACCAAATAAAAATATACTAATCCCTTTCCTACCTGCACGCTCTGTGCAAATAAATGACCTCAGCAGCTGATACAGTTATGGGTGCACCGTGCTAAAATTAGTCGGAGATTCTGTACTAACAAGTCAGTTTAGAAGTCAGTCAGTAGGAAGGAAATAATTCACTAAAACTTTCACAATTCACAGCTCTTCACCCTTTAGTGAATAGGCTCCATAGGATCACAGAAGGAAGTGAGAGCTTAAAAGGGATTATTAAAAGGATTGAGGTCATTTTTTGACATATCTTTTTTTTGTTATGGAGTTGTGATTTTTTTTTTTTATTCTGCTGCATTTTAAAATTACATTTTCCCCAGCCAGGGCTCGTAAAAAGTTTGCATACAGTCTCAGGTAGGTTGAATTAGCACATTTGTACACACACAGTATACATGTGAGCAGGGTTAATATTGGCTCTAAGCAAATATAAATTATGCAATGACAGTCACAAAAGACTCAAATCTAAACACGTGAACAGACATGAGTCATTGTCAATTACAAAGCAGCCAGGGAAACATACTTGTTAGTCAAAAGTTGTCAGCTGTGTTTTCAGTCAACTTCATTCAGATACAAAATCCACAGTTTCTCATTAGTCTAGATTAAACATCATAGTAAGTATGTGTGTGTGAGTGCACATGTGTGGGGTTATATATGTGAGAGCATGTGTGGCTAAATGTATGTCTGTGAGTGTGTGCATGGATGTGCGTGATTGTGTGCATGTGTGAATATATGTATATATGATAGTGTGTGTATGTGAGTATATGTACAGTATTTGTGCATGTATGTGTGTATATGTGTGTATGTATGTGTCTATATGTGAATAAATGTGTGTTAGTGTGTATGAGTATATGTAAATATGTATGTTTACATTTGCGTGTTTGTGTAGCTATATGTACACATTTATGTTAGTGTATGTGTATGTATGTCAGTATATGTATGTGTGAGAGTATATGTATGTGTGTTTATTTGTGTCTATGCATATGTGTTTTGTGTATGTATGTGTTTTTGTGTGTATGTGTAGTGATGCATGTGAGTTCATATCTGAAAAAGTTATTTCTTGTGTGCTCATGAGTATAAGTATGCATACATTAACTTACTGTACATTTTAATAAATAATTTGCATTCATTTTATATAAACAATGTTCTTATTTTAATCTAGAAAATAAAAATAATGAAGGATACTTGAGGAGCTGAAATTAATTATAGTTTACAAAAGTAAAGAAAAAGGCCCGGATTACCAAATGGAAGGAGGGCACCTGTGACCCCACTTCCCCCCCCAGGAGTGGATTATTCCAGGATGGGTGGGGTTGGGGAGGATTGATAAGACCCCATACAGGAAGTGAGGTCCCAGGTGTCCTTACCGGAGCAGCACGGTAGGAGGTGTGTGTGGTGCACTTACTTACCTGGACATGGAGGCCTTGCTGGAGGAGTTACTGTCGGAGTAACTCCTCCAGCAAGGAGTTACTGTTGGCGGCAAGGAGGTGAAGCATGGATCCGGCAGCAGTTGACGACCTCTGGTGAGGCAGCCATAGCGGATCCGGTGGAGGATGCGGCAGTCGGGAGCGGAGGACGGCCGGCCAGGAGGTCGAGGCCACTGGAGCGTTTGGTCGGCAGGAGGAGATCCGGTCGGGAGAGGAGCCAGACAGCAGGTCCGCAGGAGCAGATGGCGGGGTCGGAGAGCAGCAGAGGTCGACGGACTGGAGCAGTGGCCGAGGCCCGGCATAGGACGGCGCCGGGGTCTGACGTCATGGCGGTACGTCAGCGGGCAGAGCCAGGGACATCGAGAGGACGCGGCAGAGCGGGAAGGACCGGGAGAAGCGCTCAGGAGACAGGTAAGCAGCTGAGTTATCGAAGTTTTGGGGCCTGCATGCTGAGCTATCGAAGATTGTGAGGTGATGTGAGGGGGAAGGATGGCCAGGGGAAGGCCGGAGGGGGGGGGGGGGTGGGGGAGAAGGCAGAAGGCCAGAAAGTAATTTTCGATGGGGATCAGATTGCGGGTGGTGGCCAGAGATAAGGCCGGGGGGGGGGGGGAAGGCTGTAACCAGGAGATAGGCCCGGTTAAAAAAGGGGTGATGGAGCCTAAGTCAGGGCATTATTAAAGGGGAGGGGAGGTGGCCGGAGATAAGGCCCGGGATAAGGGTGATTGCACTCGGGGACCCCTGACCATGGGAGTGGAAGGGGTGTAGCATTGGGGGCCAGGTGCTGACAGACAGGCCGGGTCTAGGCCTTGGAGGTGGGTGGAGTGGGATCGGGAGGACAGATGGCGATTTACGGCGACCGTTAAAACTCCTGCCCGCATGACGCAATTGCGTCTGTCTTGCCGTCTTCCCCCTCCCTCTTCCCTCTTGCTCTTCCAGGGTTGAGACACACATATGGACGGCTAGAACCTCAGGGAGGATAGTAGGGTCAGCAGGGGGGCAACTGGGCTGGCCGGGGACACGGCCTGGCATTAAGAACCAGTGGACGGGTCTTAGGAGCGGTAGGGGCTGTGGAGGGGGTTCAGGGCAACATGGTGTTAGGGTAGGATCATAGTGGATTGGGAAAAAAAAGGGGGGGGGTGTTTTAAAAAAAAAAAAAAAAAAAAAAGGAATAATAGGAAATAGAATATAAAAACTGGTAGGGGAGGAATGGACTGGGGGCATGCACAACGGGGGAGGGGCTTAGGGAATCTTGGATACTTAGGAGTAAGGGATAAAAGAAAAAAAAAAGAATTTTGAGGAAGGATAGGTTGATGGAGGGATTGTAAAAGGGGGGTAGGGTGGGGAGCACAAAGGGGGGTATGAGTAGTGCAGGTTTAATATTTTATTGTGTTGCAGGAGTGGCTAGGGAAGAGCGGAGGGGCGAGGAGGCTCGTGATGCCCCTGGAGGAGAGATTCCAGCGTGGCAGGACCGATTCATGGAGCCGCCGCTCAAGCTCAATGCCAGCAGTGACTTTGGAGACGAAGAGGAGGATCCCTTGGAAGGCACTTCAGCAGGACCTGGGACGGCGAGTCAGGTAGGAGATATGTCCGCCTTGGCGCAGATCTTACAGCTATTGTCTCCTCAATGGAGTGGAGGGGGGCAGAGGGCAGGGTCTCAAGGTGGGGGGGCAGGGGATAGGGGGGTTTCGGAAGGGAGAGAGGTTATTGCTATGTCTACATTGCAGGCATCAGTGGCAGGAGGCAGGACCGGGAGAAGGGACACGCAGCCGGACAGGACGGCGACCTCAGGAGGACGCAGGAGGTCTAGGTCGCCGCGGAGGAGGACACAGGGAGGAGGATCACCGGCATCACCCACCTGGGCTCGGGTGGACAGGAGCCGCGACCGGAGCAGGTACCGCAGAGGGAGATCTCCTGCCAGGAGGGAAGCGGTACGGAGGAGGCTGGACATTAACAGAGGAAGGGATGAAGAGGACAGGGACAGAGGCCGCAGGGAGGAGGCGAGGCCAGTATGCGCGGATGGACCAGGAATGATGCAGCAGCCAGCAGGTGAGATGGCTGGTGGGGCACCCGGTGTGAATGAGGCAGTGTCTGGTGAGAAGGAAGTGATGGTTGCGGGTTTGAGGACTCTGCTAGTGATATTAGAAAGGCCGGGGGGAGGACCTCGGTGGCAGCGGCGTGGGCCACTCCAGGGCTTAGCCTGGCAGTGGGCGGAACGCAGGAGAATACGGCAAGCGCGGAAGTTCCGGCGGCTAGCGGGGTGAGGTGGTTCGAGTTCCAGAAGGGGCCCTCAGGAGACCATGTCTCTGTTCGGTAGGCCCGTTAGGGATTCACTTAACCAGCGAATTGAGGGAAAAGTTTGGAAAACGGGAATTTCTAGAGATCTTCTCCCTGTTACCCTTAGAACATGTTCTAGGGGTCAAGGAGGATGAAAAAGAGAAGGGTAAGAAGGAGGAGGAGGAGCGGAAGAAACGGTGGCGCAAGTTGCCTAAGACTTTTGGGAACTGGTCGCGGGCCTTCTGCATTTTGGCCAGTGTCATATGCGAGAAGACACCAGATCAGGGGGCCTCGTTGTTTTGTTATTATGACGAAATTTTGAGTGCGTACAGAACGTACGGGGGAATGGCATGGTGGAGATATGATGAGGGTTTCAGGCAACGGTTGGTGGTGCGTCCCGAGATGAGGTGGGACGATAGAGATATGGGCATATGGCTCGAGATGATGACCCCCTTGAGGGGTAACTATTCCATGCGGCTGGGAGTGGAGGCGCCGGGGGATCTGGATCAGCACTCCGAAAGGGAGTGTGTTTTCAGTTCAATGAAGGGCAATGTAAGTTCGGGGCCTCATGCAAATACAGGCACGAGTGTTCAGGTTGTGGGGGAATACACCCCTTTGCTAAGTGCTTCAAAAAGGGTAAGCAAGGGGCCCGGTCAGGGGACATGGGTCCAATGGGCGCGGACGCCAGTGAGAGTCGAAAAGATGGTTCCATGGTTAGAGGCGTACGCCCATAAGCGGGTGCACGCGGTGGACGCCGAGCTGCTCCTCACGGGTTTCAGCTCGGGTTTCATGATTCCGTATAAGGAACAACATGTGGGGGGTGTTGCGGGTAACTTGAAACCGGCTAGGGAACACCCGGAGGTGTTAAGAGAAAATTTTTTGAAAGAGGTTATGTTGGGAAGAATGGCGGGTCCGTTTACAGACTCCCCGCTTCCCAATTTGAGGGTATCACTGCTGGGGGTGGTGCCCAAAAAGGCCCCAGGACAATTCCGCATTATCCACCATCTGTCGTACCGAAAGGGCTGTTGGTCAATGATGGCATTGATCCGGAATTGGTATCAGTCAAATATGCGTCGTTCGACAAGGCTGTGGGGTTGGTGAGAGCAGCAGGGAAGGGAGCTTTGATGGCAAAGGCGAATGTCAAATCGGCCTTTCGCCTCCTCCCCGTTCATCCAAGATGTCATCATCTGTTGGGGTGTATGATGGATGGAGCCTTTTTTGTGGACCTATGCCTCCCGATGGGATGTTCCATTTCATGTTCATACTTTGAGAGGTTCAGTTCCTTCGTGGAGTGGGTGGTGAAGCAGACGGCGGGTATTTCATCTGTGGTGCACTACTTAGATGATTTCCTGTTCGTCGGTCCGGCTGGTTCGAAGGTATGTGAACAGTTGGTCCAAGCATTTGGTCAGGTGGCTAGGGATTTTGGAATCCCAGTGGCAGCAGATAAATCGGAGGGACCTAGGACGTCGCTGAATTTCTTGGGAATCCAAATGGATTCCACCAGGATGGAGTGCAGGTTACCGGAGGACAAAGTGGTCGACCTCAGAACGGTGATCGGCAGGATGATAGGGAGCAAGAAGGCTACCCTCAGGGATATTGAATCGTTGCTGGGAAAATTTAACTTTGCCTGCAGGATAATTCCCATTGGCCAATATTTTGCAGAAGTTTGTCATTATTGACAACAGGGGTTTCAGACCCAAGACACCATGTTAGATTGTCGAAGGAGGTCAAAGCAGATTTGGAGGTGTGGTGAACATTCCTAGAGGAGGTCAATGGGAAGGTGATAATGCAGGAAGTAGGCTGGTCGGACGACCAGCTGTGCTTATTCACAAACACTGCAGGGGCCCACGGTTTTGGGGCATATTTGAAAGGCCAATGGTGCGTGGGAAGATGGCCCGAAGTATGGGCCGAGTGGGGTTTGATCAAGAATTTAACATTCTTGGAATTATTCCCGTTGGTGGTGGCTTTGTGGATTTGGCCAGAGCAATTGGGCAACAAAAAGGTATGTTTTCATTCTGATAACCAGGGTGTGGTATGGGCGATCAACCGCTTGACGGCGAACTCGCCGGCAGTGATACGACTCCTTAGAGTGTTTGTATTGGAGTGCTTGAGGTGCAACATCTCTTTCAGGGCAGTGCATGTCCCGGGGCGGTTAAACATTGTTGCTGACGCTTTTGTTTGTCCATGCGGACGGGTCATCGTTGTCGCGCTTTCAGTTCGTGGCGATAATGCGGAGAGTATTGGGATTGATGGGATTGGGCGGCCCTGAGGTCGGGTTGCATTCTTTTAGGATAGGAGCAGCGACCGAGGCGTCTAATTTGGGGTTGGAGGCGGCGGTTATTAGGAGGATTGGAAGGTGGAGATCTGAGAGGTTCAGAGGGTATGTGAGGCCGGGTTTGGTGCTTTAAAGGGGGGGGGGCTGATGGCATTTTAATTTGTTTGGCAGATCCAGGGAGGTGTTGGATCGTAGGACACTCCTACGTGTACTGGGCGAGGAAGGCGGCGGCAGTGAAGCCAGATGGGATACAGCTGGGTTTTAGCAGGGATCAGCTAATCCTCCGATGGTTCGGGATATAGGGCATGAAATGGGCACAAGTTGTGGGTACAGTGGTAGAGCACGCCAGGCTTTTCTCCCCTCCGAAGGTGTTAGTCTTGCACACAGGGGGAAACGATTTAGGATGTATGCCCCAGAAGGAGTTAATTGAGGACAATAAAAGAAGCTTAGATAGGCTGGTTCAGTTGTTTCCGGGTATGGTATTGGTTTGGTCTGAGATCGAGAGTAGGGTAATATGGAGATCCGCGTGGGATGTTAAAAAAATTGGAGGCTTCCAGGTGAAAGATCAATAGGACCATAACTGGGTATGTAAGGAGCTTAGGGGGGGTTGGCTTGCGCCATGTAGAGTTCGAAGGAGAGTCGGGTAAATGTTTTTACCTTAAGGATGGGGTGCACCTCAATGAAGTTGGGTTGCATCTGTTTAATTTCACTCTTTGGGAAGGGATTGAAAAGGCCTTAGCTTTAGGTGGCGGTACTCGCTAGGGAGCGAGTTGTGGCGGAAGTGCTTGCTAGTTTCTGTTGAGGCTTACGCCTAATGGAATATGGCTGGCATTTATGGAGGTGTAAGCAAAAAGAAAGTGAGGGACACCCAGCCCTGCAAGGGGTGGGGGCTTATGAGAAAGTAAGAGCAAGCACTGAGGTGGGCTGAAAATGATGTTGTAAAAAGTTAAGTTAAAGAAATGTTAATTTATTTTGTTTGTGTTAATAAATAAGCTGCAGCCTTTTCTCTCCCAATCAGGTGTTGTGTATTTATTGATCAAGGAACGAGTAGTTGGAAATTTGGGGTCAAGAAAAAGGCCCGGATGACCAAATGGAAGGAGGGCACCTGTGACCCCACTTCCCGCCCAGGAGTGGATTATTCCAGGATGGGTGGGGTTGGGGAGGATTGATAAGACCCCATACAGGAAGTGAGGTCACAGGTGTCCTTACCGGAGCAGCACGGTAGGAGGTGTGTCCCGCCCTCCCTCCCTGAATATTTAAGTTTGTGTAGTGTTGCAGCAAGGGTGGAAGTGCTTGCTAGTTTCTGTTGAGGCTTACGCCTAATGGAATATGGCTGGCATTTATGGAGGTGTAAGCAAAAAGAAAGTGAGGGACGCCCAGCCCTGGAAGGGGTGGGGGCTTATGAGAAAGTAAGAGCAAGCACTGAGGTGGGCTGAAAATGATGTTGTAAAAAGTTAAGTTAAAGAAATGTTAATTTATTTTGTTTGTGTTAATAAATAAGCTGCGGCCTTTTCTCTCCCAATCAGATGTTGTGTATTTATTGATCAAGGAATGAGTAGTTGGAAATGTGGAGTCATGGGACTTTGTCATCATACAAATGGCATCTTCCTTTGTACACTTTTTGAAATCTAAATAATTCATAAAAAATATTAAACAATTATCTGCTTTATTGAACATTTCTTCTTTATACAACTACTTGGTTCAATCAATTACCCTTTTCACTGTTTATGATTGCAGAAAGTTATACAGTTATTTAAAGTGAGATTTGTATAAATACTTTATGTAATTAACTATCTATTTATTTTAATTCTGATAACATTACTTTACCTCTAGCAATGTTTTTGGACATTTTTCTAAAAAAAAAAACAACCCAAAAACTAATTTGATCAATTAATTTAAACAACGTCTTTCAATCAGATGTGATTTTATATTTTAAAGGTGCCACGTGTAAGCGTTGATACACAGGTCATCTGTTTACAAGTGTAGTCAATTGCTCTATGAAATAACTACAATGACTTCCAATCTACTTAAACACTATGTAGTATCTACTATGGTTTTACTTCTAGTACCACAGTGTGTCTGACATTATCACCTTACAATGGCAGTCAGGCTTAAAAGAAAATTAGTCACTTGTTTTTATACAAAAACATCATGGCCATGCATAGTATAGTATGATATACCAGCCTGGGATTCAGCCAGGAACTAAACATTGCTCGTCTTACTATCACATAATCACGGTGACGTCTTCTTACTGTATCACCGGTATGGGCATGCTCATCACCCCCTGGCCCCCTCCTCACCAGTCCTCCCGCCTGGTCACCCCTGCCCTGCTGGCCCCCTCCCTCCTCACCAGTCCTCTCCGCTCCGGCCTCCGGTGACTGTCCTGACTCCTGAGACTCCTTACTCCTGTCCTGTGACTGTCCGATCTGCTGCGACGTCGACAATCCCACTCACACTGCCTGCTGCGATCATGCGCATCAGTCCTCACTGCCCTGGGAGGGAGATCACGTGCACACGTGCGTGTCTCCCTCCAATGTGCAGCAAGTCGGCTCGGCAACAGTCTGGGACAGGAAGACGGGCGGCGTAAGTAAGGAAAACGTCACCTGACCTCAGGAAAAAGCCGGGTCACGTGACCGCAGAACGAAAAAAAAAAATTCAAAAAATTTACCGGGAAAAAAATAAAAATAAAAATGCAGTTGAAAGTGCCACTTTGCCGCCCCCCCCCCAAATCAGCCGAGCTAGGTATATATAAATATATATATATATATATATATATATATATATATATATATATATATATATATATATATATTTATATTTAATAAAGAGGTTAGTACAGCAGATTAACATGCTGGGGATATGCATATTAAAACAATGTTATGCGTATTTCAGTCCACCCATGATAACCTAATTTACAAAAATGTGAGGGGTGTACTCACTTTTGTGAGATACTGTGTACATATATATATATATATATATATATATATATATATATATATATATATATATATATATATATATATATATATATATATATATATACAGATATTTTAATACTGGCTTTCTAAGCTGGTTCAGCAGTCATTATAAATTTGTCTAAGATTCATTTTTGTGTTTTTCAAAATGTGCTTATGGACACACCCTTTTATAAGCAACTATTTTACCAAGCTGAGGATTTTTCCTATCAGTTCTTTCATTACTGTTATTGTATTATTTATGTTTTTCCACAAATTGAATGATCAAATGAACCCCCCATAAAATGTAAATTAAAAAAAATGTATTTTCATTATTTTTCTTTATTTTTTCACCTTGCTTTCCATGAAATTAACTCTGAAATAAGAGGGGGCGGGTTTGGTGATGCAAATGGAGGGGTCTGGGGCTGGTCTTCTAACATTTCCAGGGCCGGTATGGTTTCCCAGTTCGGCCCTGCTATTGTCTGTTATTTTTACTTATCTCACCCTGAATCAAACTTTCCCAATTGGCCTTTTGACTGTCTTTGATCATGTCATTACCTAAATTATTGCATTCAGCTGAATGCTCTGGCCTATAAATTTAACACTGCAAAGGGGAAGCATTGCCGGTTAGATAGCAGTATTGTAACATCATATGTTCAGACATTAACATAAGACATTAACAATTGGGCAAAAGAATTACACAAGAATTGAACAAGGATTGGATAAGAGATAAGGCAAGTTCTGTTGTAACACTGTGTTTTATCCACTGTTTGCTTACGCCTAGATTTAGAGTTCTGCGTTAGCCGTCAAAAGCAGAGTTAAGGGGTCCTAACGCTGGTTTTTACTGCCCGCTGGTATTTAGAGTCAGTCAGGAAAGGGTCTAACGCACACTTTCCAGCCGCGACTTTTCCATACCGCAGATCCCCTTATGCCTATTGCGTATCCTATCTTTTCAATGGGATCTTCCTAACGCCGGTATTTAGAGTCTTGGCTGAAGTGAGCGTTAGAACTCTAATGACAAGACTCCAGCCGCAGAAAAAAGTCAGGAGTTAAGAGCTTTATGGGCTAACACCGGTTTATAAAGCTCTAAACTACTGTGCTCTAAAGTAGACTAACACCCATAAACTACCTATGTACCTCTAAACCGAGGCCCCCCCACATCGCCGCCACTATAATAAACGCAGCCCCATTGTTTCCTATGGGGAAACAGTTTCTAAGTCTGCACCTAACACCCTAACATGTACCCGAGTCTAAACACCCCTAACCTTACACTTATTAACCTCTAATCTGCCGCCCCGCTATCGCTGACCCCTGCATATTATTTTTAACCCCTAATCAGCCAATCAGATTGAGCTCGCATTCTATTGGCTGATCGGAACAGCCAATAGAATGCAAGCTCAATCTGATTGGCTGATTCAATCGGATTGAACTTGAATCTGATTGGCTGATTCAATCAGCCAATCAGATTTTTCCTACCTCAATTCCGATTGGCTGATAGAATCCTATCAGCCAATCGGAATTCGAGGGACGCCATCTTGGATGACGTCATTTAAAGGAACCCTTTTTCGGACTTAGGACGTCGGTGAGGAAGGATGGCTCCGCGTCGGCTACTTCAAGATGGACCCGCTCCGCTCCGGATGGAAGAAGATAGAAGATGCCGCCTGGATGAAGACTTTGGACCCTCTGGAGGACCTCTTCTTGCCGGATAGGATGAAGACTTCGGACCCTCTTCTGGACCTCTTCTTGCCGGATAGGATGAAGACTTCAGACCCTCTTCTGGACGGATCGGTGATACCCGGCTGGGTGAATACAAGGTAGGGAGATCTTCAGGGGCTTAGTGTTAGGTTTTTAAGGGGGGTTTGGGTGGGTTAGATTAGGGGTATGTGGATGGTGGGTTGTAATGTTGGGGGGGGTATTGTAAGTTTTTTTTTCAGGCAAAAGAGCTGATTTCTTTGGGGCATGCCCCGCAAAAGGCCCTTTTAAGGGCTGGTAAGGTAATAGAGCTGTTAACTTTTTATTTTAGAATAAGGTAGGGCATTTTTTTATTTTGGGGGGCTTTGTTATTTTTTTAGGGGGCTTAGAGTAGTTGTAATTAGTTTAACATTTTTGTAATCTTTTTTTATTTTTTGTAATTTAGTGTTTGTTTGTTTTTGTAATTTAGTTGATTTAATTGTAGGTAATTGTAGGTAGTTTAGTTAATTAATTTATTGATAGTGTAGTGTTAGGTTTAATTGTAACTTAGGTAAGGATTTATTTTACAGGTAATTTTGTAATTCTTTTAACTAGGTAGCTATTAAATAGTCAATAACTATTTAATAACAATTCTAACTAGCTAAAATAAATACAAAGTTACCTGTAAAATAAATATAAATCCTAAAATAGCTACAATGTAATTATTAATTACATTGTAGCTATCTTAGGGTTTATTTTACAGGTAAGTATTTAGTTTTGTTAGATAGTAGTAGTAGATGGCGCTGGTCTATTGAGTGATTTTCTCTAGTAAGTGAAGAGAAAAAAGGCTTGATGCATATATTGAAGCCAATTAATATGGGTGCAGTATACTCACTCCATAAGATGAATCTTTACAGCTGAAAGGGAACGTAGCGTCAGATGGCAAGAGTCCACAGGTTCCTGGAGTCAAATACTGAATTTTCAGGTTTATCCAAAAGTGGACTATAAATGAATAGAGACCCAAATGACAAAAGTATCCAGTGTATAATTGAAAAAATGTAGTAACTTACTCCATAAATAAGGAGATTCCAGCTCAGCACAGCAAAACAAGATCTTGACAATCTTTCAACAAAGGATAAAAGGTTTTATTTGCTCAACGCGTTTCAACGTATTACACGTCTTTATCAAGAGCATACATTAAAACAAGTAAAACAGGTAAGTAAAACCAAGTACTTGCGGAATTCCAGCGTATTTGAGGTTGACGGCTTGATAACTACCCCCCTTAGAAAGTGTTTCCCCATAGGAAACAATGGGGCTGCGTTAGGAGCTGAACGCTGCTTTTTTGCAGGTGTTAGGGTTTTTTCAGATCAAATTGCCCCATTGTTTCCTATGGGGGAATCGTGCACGAGCACGTTTTTCAAGCTGGCCGCTACCGTAAGCAACGCTGGTATTGAGAGTTGAAGTGGCGGTAAATTATGCTCTACACTCCCTTTTTGGAGCCTAATGCAGCCCTTTAGAGAACTCTAAATACCAGCGTTATTTAAAAGGTGTGGGGGGAAAAAACCACGTGTAGCTAACGCACCCCTTTGGCCGCAAAACTTTAAATCTAGCCGTTAGTTTGTTATAATACTCAATATCTTAACATTCCTTTTGCTACCTTTTGTCTCTATAACAAACTACTTTATTCTATTACTCCTTCCCCCTTACCACCTGCACTAATCATCAGCCCATCTCTCTTAACCTCACCTTACTTTTGTATTCATAAACTTCACACATTCCTAAAGACTCTCTCTCCCCCTTGCACTTCAGCCCGAAAACAGTCTCATTACTGCAAAATCTGCATCTCATCTCATGTCACTCTCCCTCTTGCTCATACTAGCTGCTGGCGACATCTCCTCTAATCCTGGTCCCCCACAACTTCCTAGTCTTGCATATCCATGTGTGCTTTTCAATAGACTTCAAAAGCAAAACTCTGGTATCCTTAATCTCATTCCTCTTACATCTAAAACCACCACCCCCTTCACTTGTGCACTCTGGAACACTTGCTCTGTTTGCAAAAAGCTCACATCTATCCATGATCTCTTTATCTCCCACTCTCTTAACCTTCTGGCCCTAACAGAAACCTGGCTCTCTACTTCAAACACAGCATACACTGCTGCACTGTCACATGAGGGTCTCCATTTAAGCCACACTCCTAGGTCTGGCAATAGACAAGGAGGTGGTGTCGGTATTTTACTTTCCTCTCGTTGCACCTTTAAACAAATACATCCCTTTTCTTCCCTCACATTTTCTTCATTTGAAGCACACATGATTTGTTTATTTTCTCCCCTCTCTATATGTGTTGCAGTCATATACTTCCCCCCTGGCTCCCAACTCAATTTTTAGATCACTTTGCTGCCTGGCTTCCTTATTTCCTTTCCTCAGATACCCCTGCCCTCATTCTTGACGACTTCAACATCCCTCTCGACACTCCCACTGCCTCCTCTGCAAAACAACTTCTTCAACTCACTTCCTCTTTCGGCCTGTTACAATGGACTGACTCTCCCACTCACAAAGACGGTCACTCCCTTGATCGGATTTTCAGCTTTTGATGCACTCAAAATTTCAAATTTCACAAACTCCCCTTTTCCTCTTTCTGACCATCATCTCCTAACTTGCAACATCACTTCCCTCCCTATAACTCCCCCTCCCTCTACCTCTCACACCAAATTTCACAGAAGCATTAAGTCATTAGATCAGCAACAGCTCGCTAGCTCTCTTGAACCTCTCCTCTCTTCCATCACCTCCTTTTCCTGCCCTGACCAATCTATCTGCCACTATAACTCCACCCTTACATCGGTCATTGACAATCTGGCCCCTCCTACCATAACTCAAAAACCACACTCTCATCCTCAGCCCTGGCATACTCCTCTGACACGGTACCTACGCAGATGTTCCCGTTCTGCTGAGCGACACTGGAGGAAATTTCGGAGTTCAGCTGACTTTCTTCACTAAAAAATTCATCTTGAACGCCTACTATTCTGCCCTTAATCCTTATAAGCAACAATATTTATCTAATCTCATCTCTACTCTTTCCTCTAACCCAAAACGTCTGTTTTCCAGGTTCAATACTCTTCTCCGCCCACTCCCACCTCCTAATACTTCTCTCTCAGCTCAAGATTTTGCCAGCCACTTCAATAACAAAATTGACTCCATCAGAAATGAAATCAGCTCTCAACATACTACCAATCTCCCACCCCCTCAAAAGCTCACAATCATCCAAAACCCAAATACCCATAAATTTAACTCTTTTGCCCCTGTTACTGAGGAAGAAGTTTCTGCCCTTATACTGTCCTCCCACCTCACTACCTGTCCCCTCGACCCCATCCCCTCACAGCTACTCCCCTTCCTCTCTTTTACCCTCACCCCCATACTCACACACATTTTTAACCTCTCCCTCAGCACGGGTATATTTCCCTTATCTCTAAAATATGCACTGGTCACACCTATCCTCAAGAAACTTTACTTCAATTCAACCTCCCCATTACACTACCACCCTGTTTCCCTACTCCCTTTTGCCTCAAAGCTCCTCGAAAAGCTAGTATATGCACGTCTATCCAATTTCCTTACACTAAATTCTCTTCTTGACCCACTGCAATCTGGATTTTGTCCCCATCACTTCACTGAGACAGCAATTGTCAAGGTTACCAACCTACTTACAGCAAAATCCAAAGGCTTCTTCTCTCTGCTTATCCTCCTTGATCTGTATGCAGCCTTTGACACTGTTGACCACCCTCTTTTGCTCCAAACCCTCCAATCCTTTGGCATCTGTAACAAAGCTCTCTCGTGGTTCTCTTCCTATCTATCTAACCTTACCTTTAGTGTAGCCTTCTCCGGAGCATCCACTGCCCCATTACCACTTTCTGTTGGGGTACCTCAAGGCTCTGTCCTCTGTCCCCTTCTCTTTGCAATCTACAAGTCATCATTAGGTTCCTTAATAAAGTCCCAGGGTTCAATACCATTTGTATGCCGATGACACCCAAATCTACCTCTCTGCACCAGACCTACCTCCTTCCTTATTAACCCGTGTCACTGTCTTTCTCATATCTCATCTTGGATGTCCTCTCACTGACTTAAGCTAAATCTCTTCAAAACTGAACTCCTTATTTTTCACCCTTCTTCCAAAATCTCCACCCCCCAATTTTCTATAACTGTTGATAATTCCATCATTACCCCTACTCCGCATGCCCAATGTCTTTGGGGTCACACTTGACTCAGACCTTTCCTTCACTCCTCACGTTCAATCCTTGGCTAAAACCTGCCGCTTCCACCTTAAAAACATCTCTAAAATTAGACATTTCCTTACACAAGGCACAACTAAGATTTTGATCCATTCTCTCATCCTTTCCCGCCTCAACTACTGTAACTCTCTCCTCTCTGGCCTACCTAGCTGCCGCCTAGCTCCTTTACAATCCATAACAAATGCCTCTGCCAGGCTCATCTTCCTTACACGTCACTCTTCATCTACTGCACCTCTCTGCCAATCCCTTCACTGGCTTCCTCTTGCCCCCAGGATTAAACACAAAATCCTCACTCTGACATACAAAGCCCTCAACTGCACTGCTACCCCCTACATTTCAGACCTTGTCTCCATATACTCTCCCTCTTGTCCCCTTCGCTCTGCTCACAATCTCCTCCTCTCCTCCTCTCTTGTTACTTCCTCACATTCCCGTTTACAGGAATTCTCCAGACTGGCCCCCATCTTGTAGAACTCTCTGCCTCACTCCACAAGACTACCCCCTAGGTTTAACAGCTTCAAGCGCTCCCTAAAGACTCTACTATTCAGGGGTGCATACAACCTACACTAATCTTTCCTACCTCCATTGCTTTCCCCTTGAACCCCTTAGCATGTAAGCCCAACTGTTTGTAGATCACCTTCATAAGAGCCGACAACAACAGTGCAACTCTTGGCAGGGCCCTCTACCCATTTGATCCCTATAAATGTTATCTTATATACCGACTATGTTTATAGCGCTGCGGAATCTGTTGGCGCTCTACAAATACCTGATGATAATAATAATAATAATAATAATAATAGAGCATCACACTTCCTTTGGTGTTTTATAGATAAGTTTTAGCATCACTTGATAAGGTAGGTTAGTATTAAAGGGACATGAAACCCAAACATTTTCTTTCATGATTTAGCTAGAACATACAATTTTAAACGACTTTCCAGTTTATTTCTATTTTCAAATTTGTTTAATTCTCTTGGTATCATTTGTTGAAGGAGCAGTAATTCACTACTGGTTTCTAACTGAACACATGGGTGAGCCAATGACAATCGGTATATATATATGCAGCCACCAATCAGCTGCTAGAACCTAGGTTATTTGCTGCTCATGAGCTTACCTAGATAAACCTTTCAGCAAAGGATAACAAGAGATGGAAGCAAATTAAATAATAGAAGTAAATTGGAAAGTTGTTTAACATTGTATTCTCTTTCTGAAACATGAATAACTAATTATGACTTTACTGTCCCTTTAATGATTGGCTAATATTAGTTATCACTTATTTTGCTGTTAATGAGCTAACATCAGCATCATTTTTTCTATTGAAGGATGTGCCTCAAAATACATCAGTATCTGTGTGAGTTAATCATGGTTAAATCTGCTGAGGTTTATACAGTAAGAGACTTGCTGAGGCCATAGCTAAATAACACGGCAATACTTGTGAATATGTTTATTAATAAATGATTATTAGAACATTACACTACATCAGGGCACTTGACTTGATTTATCTAAACATGAATTCTTAGTTAAAGAACAAACTTCGGAGTAATCATTTACATATTATAAAACCAATACCTTTTAATATCTGCATATTCATTACTATAGCATAATAGATAGATAGATGATAGATAGGTGATATATATATCTATATATCTATATATATATATATATATATATATATATATATATATATATATATATATATATATATATACAGGTGGCCCTCGTTTTACAACGGTTCAATTTACACCGTTTCAGAATAACAACCTTTTTTTCCAGTCATGTGACTGCTATTGAAAAGCATTGAGAAGCAGTGCATTTATTAAAATAGCCAGTAGGTGGAGCTGTCCGCTTGTGTTGCAGCAATGCCAAGCAAGCTGAAATTAAACATTTTAACCAGTCCTGAGCTATCGAGCAGATTTCAAAGGAACAAGATCTTCCTGTCTATAAATCAGTCCAGATTGGAATGCATAGAAAGAACTGTTTGCAGAAAAATGCAAGTGAAGTCTGTGTTGTGTGACTATTTTATTATTTAAAAATAATGTATTAAGTGTTACTTATGACAATTTTGAGAGGGGCCTGGAACCTATCTCCCACACTTCCCATTGACTTACATTATAAACTGGGTTTTAATTTAAAACGGTTTCGATTTGCAACCATTCCTTCTGGAACCTAACCCCGGCGTAAACTGAGGGCTACCTATATATATATATATATATATATATATATATATATATATATATATATATATATATATATATATAGAGAGAGAGAGAGAGAGAGAGAGAGAGAGAGAGAGAGAGAGAGATGATAGATAGATAGATAGATAGATAGATAGATCAATTAATAGATAATAGATAGATGATAGATATATAGATAGAAATACACTGTGGAATGTGTTATATGAGTTATTAAAATATTTACTTATTTAGCTACATAACATAGGAACATGTCATTTTATATGTGATATCAAAGAGGGGACCTAACGTAATAGGAAAACATACATTGTATTACAGCTATGGTTTTCCTTTTGCTGGGCAGTGATCAATATTTCTAGCTCATGATTTTCACCCAGGCCCCATCACCACATACCCAGAATGCAGCATGAAGAGGCTCTGTGAATGTGCCAGTGAATGTGTGTAAGTGTCTGATTGGGTCACACAGCTCATAAAAGGACATTTGCCCAGCCTCATAGTCCAGCAGTATTCCTACTCTGTTACATGATAGAGACTGATGTAATGAAGTGTATATGGTTTTATGTGGTACTGCAACATCCAAATGTATATTAGAAAGATCCTCATTATCAACATCATTGTCATCATCATCAATGTTATCATCATCATCATCATTATCATCACTGTTATTATCAACATCATTATCATAATTATAATCTTCATCATCATTATCATCATCATCATTATCACTGTTATCATCTTCATCCTTATCCTTGTCATTATTAGCATCACTGTCATCATCATCATGTGTATCATTATCATGACTGTTATTATCAACATCATTATCATAATTATATTCTTCATCATCATCATCATCATCATCATTATCATCATCATCATTATCACTGTTATCATCATCTTCATCATCATCCTTATCTTTGTCATTATTAGCATCACTGTCATCATCATTATCATCACTGTTATCAACATCATTATCATAATTATAATCTTCATCATTATCATCATCATCATCATCATTATCATCATCATCATTATCACTGTTATCATCTTCATCATCATCATCATCATCATCCTTATCTTTGTCATTATTAGCATCACTGTCATTATCATCATGTTTATATTTCTCAGCATAACAATTGCTCAGTATCCAGGACATATTTCCTATATGAGACACAGTGCTCCTCCTTTCCATACTAGGATAACAAAACCCTATACTCCAGTCCCCTGATTCACTGGTCTGCACTTCCCAGTAATGTCGTCCCGAGGAAAAGCTCCTGGTGCTTAATACCTGAGGAGCATCTGTAAATCTGTCTGCTGTTTCTGGTCGTTGCTGGTTTATTATTGACCAGGATGCACTTTTACAATCACCTGATACAATAACATTATTATTAGCTGTATTTATATCCAGTAATATGTCTGATGTCACCTGCACATAGAGCCCTTTCTTTACATCAGTAACAATATCAGCTAAACCTCTGTATAAGGTCACTGAGATTAGACCCTCATCCAAATCCCCCCCAGCAGGAACCTGTTTATCACCTCTCTGTGTGACCTCATTATCTCCCTTCTCAGCACCACAAAAGTCATCTCTGTGTGATTCCTGTTCTTGTAGGACAGTTAATGGGTCAGTCATGTTGCACAGCTCCTCAATGTGACAAATCTTCCTGGTCAGCTCGTCCTTCTCTTTTTCCAGCTGCTGGATCAGATCAGAGATTGGAGGTAAAACCTGCTCCTGCTGCCGGGTGAATTCACTCAGAACTCGCTTCTCTAGGTCTTCCAGCTGTTTCCTGATGTCCCTAATCAGGGCAGTGAGCCGCTCTGTTATACCAGCTGCTTTCTCTTGCACCCCTCTCCTGTGCTCCTGCAGACGCTGGACTCTTTTATCCGTCTTCTCTCTCTTTGTGGTCAGTTTCTGCAGAACATTTCTCAGTTTATTCTTTTTCTTTTGAGAAGCCTCATTTAGCATTTCTACCTGGTGTCCCCTGTGCTCTCCGGCCAGGGAGCAGGACACACAGATACAGGCAGCATCTTCAGTGCAGTAATACTCCAGGAGTTTCTTGTGGATTGAGCATTTTCTGTTACCCCATGAAGTAGTGGGTTCAGTTAAGATGTGTTCATCAGACTCACTGTGTCTTCTCAAGTGGAAATCACAAAAAGAAGCCTCACACAGCAGACAAGATTTAAAGGCAGGGTGAATGCAGTAAGTGCAGAAGATCCCAGTATCAGTCTCTTGATGACTAGGGAGTAAATGATTTAGTAAATTACACAGTGTCACATTTCTCTGCATCTCAGGTCTGTAACTTAATTTCTTTCTGCACTCAGGACAGGTATAAACCCCAGAATCCTCCTGGGTACCCAGCACAATATCAATACAGTGTAGGCAGAAGTTATGGCCACAGCTGAGAGTTACAGGATCTGTATAAATGCTCAGGCAAATAGAGCAGGTTAGTTCCTCTCTCAGATCAGCAGACGCCATGCTTGTATCCAGTGAGAAGAAATTAAACTGAAAGGTTATTTTAATTCAACAGAGGGTGTGGTTTTTATTTGTTGTTTGCATATTGTAAGTTCTCAGCTACCGTGCCGAGTGTATTATGTAACAACCCTCTAGCAAAGCTAATGAGATATTCTAATTATAAAAGTTATACAGTTGTTTGGTCTTGGCATTGTATTTTAAAAAAAAAGTGTTTTTATCTAATAAAGTTTTAGGGCTGGTCCTAGAATCTATAGACAAGTAATATTGACATCAGAAGTGTGGAAGATACTGGAGGGGATTATAATGGATTATATTTAATACTTTTTTGGGAAAACAAGATTATGAGTTAAAGTCATGCTTTTATGAGTAAATAGATCACTTGAAATGAATGCAAAATTATAGATAAAGGTCAAACAATTGATGTGGTTTACCTGGATTTTGCAAAGACTTTTGATACATTGCCATCTGTATTTTTTTAGATGATACATAGTTGGGTAAGGTGATTAGTTAGTGACATATGTACAATGAATTAAGAACACAGGAGTAATGGGCTGGTAAATGGCAAATGAGATTTAATATTGGTAAATGTAAGGTTCTACTTTTTGGAAGTAAAACTATGCAGGCTACCTATTAATTAAATGTGATTAGACTTAGAGGCGGAAAAGGAGTTGGACATAATTAAGTGTACAATGCAAGGCAGTAGCTTCTAAGGCTAATAAGATACTATAATTTATAAAAATGAAGCATAAATGCAAGGGAAGAAAGCATAATTCTGACGTTATATAGATACCTGGCAAGACCTCACATTTAGGGCCAGATTATGAGTGGAACGCTATTTAGAGCTTTTGCTCGTGCGCTAATTGAGATAGAAGTAAACTTTTTGCATGCTTTGGGTTGTGCTCATATTACAAATTTAAAGTAAAAAGTTATTGCTTGTGCACTAACCCGATGAACGCAAAAAGCCAAATATAGAATATTGCGCGCCCCACACTTGTGCTAATCCTAACTTAAAAATAACGATATTTTATATTACAGAATACGTTCTATGTATTTATAAATATATATTCCTATATATATCTGTATATATCTCTACCTATATATAATCGTCCGATTCGGACCAATTCAGATTTTTTCGAATTTCATTTTGGATCGGTTCAAATTCGAATACATTCGAATGTATTCGTTTCATATTCATTCGGATTTGAATAAATTCGGATGTATTCATTTCGGATTCGATTCGTAAATTCGGAACTTATGTCTTATGTTGATTCAGATGGTTCCAAGTTACACAAATGGAATTATTTCACTGTTCTATCTCACTAAATTTAATTTTTATACTGAATGTATTGAATTGTATTGAATTGAAATGAATTGAATTGTATTGAATGTTTTTGAATTTTTTTGAATTGTATTGAATTGAATTGAATTGTATTAAATTGAATTGAATTGTATTGAGCTGAATTGAATTGAACTAATTTGGATTTATTCATTACAAATGCATTCCGATTAGTTTAGTTTCGTTGCTAGGGTAATTCGGAAATTCGAATCAATTCAAATCTCCGAATTTCGTGAATTTGTCCGAATTTTGATTCGGAACTAAACAAAACGCACATGTCTAATATACACACCTCTGTAAAATATACAGAACTGCATGCAGATTGGAGACAGAGGTGTCCCAGTGCTGCAAAATGTGTGGAATGTGATTATGTAATCAGCAGCATGCGCACTGAGAGGTAGCAAATTCTGATAAGGAAGCGGTCCTGTCAGATTTTGCTGCGGCCAATAAATACGCGCATTCGCAGTTCAATCACTTCTCACAGTGGACACACACACACATATATATATATATATATATATATATATATATATATATATATATATATATATATAAAAATTATATGGAATTTTTATTTATATCTTTTGTGTGCAGGACACACTTTCATTGCCCACCATGACAAGTGATTGAACTGCACATGCACATATTTATTGGCCACAGAAAATTATTTTTTAACATAGAAGAGAGAACACAGAGGCGCCACAATGGCCTAGTACCACCAACACAGGGACAATCAATATTGTGAAAGACAGGTACTCACAGACGTGATGAACCCAATGGTGCTAGTGGGACAGGCTGGAACTTTAGCAGTAGTCCAGCTCACTGAAACATGACCCAACTCCAATCCAAGCCAGGGGGGATCCATGGATATCTACTCCAAATCTTGTTCTTGAAAAATAGAATACACTGCCATAGCCTAGTACTGCATGGCAAGGTAAATTTGTAAGGTAGACAAAAACACACTTACAAAACGAAAAGCACCTCCAGGTGCAATATAGGCGGAATGGGACTTCTCAGCTGCCCAGCTGACTGCAAGCTTATCCAACAGGAAACACTCCCAAAAACAGGATTCAAGATGATAGTATCCAAATAACACCAGCAAGTGTATAGGTTAAAATAAAAAATACTTTATTAAAAGTGACGCGTTTCTCAGCTGTTATGTGGCTGTTTCCTCAGGCTAATACATAAAATAATAAAAATACACTTGCTACTTATAGAGTGTGAACTCATCTAATTGGTTAATTAGATCATTTAAGCCATCTGTGTAGCTAAACCTCTTTTTGGTTTTGTTGTCATGATAATGTCTAGTACACAACCCTTATCCAAAAATGACTTTATGAACAATGTGTAATATATTGCATACAAAATGATAATGTATACATGTCAAAAAATGTCCCAAATCAATTGTGCATATCGAAAATTAATCTAGCTAATTTCTATTCATAAACTCTAGCTTTACACAAAAATAGATAATAAACACATACAATTGTTTCATATATAATTGTTATGAATCCTATTGGCTGATTGGAACAGCCAATAGGATTGAGCTCTTATCCTGTTGGCTGATTGGAACCTTTCAGTCAATAGGAATGCAAGGGACGCAATCTTGGATGACGTCACTTGCATTCACGTTTCAGTTTACGGCGGGGACCGTATTGAAGAGGAGCTTCGCGCCAGATGTCTTCAGGATGGACCTGCTCCGCGCCGGATGGATGAAGATAGAAGAGGCCGCATGGATGAAGACTTCGCCGATGGATGAAGATAGAAGAGGCCGCCCGGATGAAGACTTCTTGCCAGCTGGATGGATCCTTCAAGCGGAACTTCAGTAACAGTTGTGCTCATAAGTTTACATACCCTGGCAGAGTTTATGATTTCTTGGCCATTTTTCAAAGAATATGAATGATAACACAAAAATAGTGATGTCGCGAACCTAAAATTTTGCGTTTGCGAATAGCGAACGCGAACTTCCGCAAAAGTTTGCGAACGGGCGAACCGGGCGAACCGCCATTGACTTCAATAGGCAGGCAAATTTTAAAACCCACAGGGACTCTTTCTGGCCACAAAAGTGATGGAAAAGTTGTTTCAAGGGGACTAACACCTGGACTGTGGCATGCCGGAGGGGGATCCATGGCAAAACTCCCATGGAAAATTACATAGTTGATTCAGAGTCTGTTTTTAATCCATAATGGGCATAAATCACCTAAAATTCCTAAATTGTTTGGAATAACGTGCTTTAAAACATCAGGTATGATGTTGTATCGTTCAGGTAGTGTAAGGGTTACGCCCGCTTCACAGTGACAGACCAAACTCCCCGTTTAACGCACCGCAAACAACCACAAACAGTCCATTTGCACAACCGCAAACTCCCCATTTGCACAAGGTTGGATACCAAGCAATCACTTCCTGGGGTAACAGAAAATGCTTTTTACACTAGCTGATTACACTAGCAGACTGATGTAAAATTATTATTTTTTTAAATTTACACTAATGTAAATGTAATGAGTGGTGGCACTGAGCAAGTAGGCACAGTATATGCTGTGAGCCTGACACACAGGCATGCAGTGGCAGGCAGGCAACTGCTATTAGATTACACTAGCAAACTGATGTAAAAGTTTGTTTTTTTTAAATTTACACTACTGTTACACCAGATATGACTGGTGGTGGCACTGAGCAAGTAGGCACAGTATATGCTGTGAGCCTGACACACAGGCTGGCAGTGGCAGGCTGGCCTGGCAACTGAAATTAGATTACACTAGCAGACTGATGTAAAAGTTTTTTTTTAAAAATTTACACTACTGTTACACCAGATATGACTGGTGGTGGCACTGAGCAAGTAGGCACAGTATATGCTGTGAGCCTGACACACAGGCTGGCAGTGGCAGGCTGGCCTGGCAACTGAAATTAGATTACACTAGCAGACTGATGTAAAAGTTTTTTTTTTTTTTAAATTTACACTAATGTTACACCAGATATGAGTGGTGGCACTGAGCAAGTAGGCACAGTATATGCTGTGCGCCTGACACACAGGCTGGCAGTGGCAGGCAGGCAACTGCTATTAGATTACACTAGCAGACTGATGTAAAATTTTTTTTTTTTAATTTACACTACTGTTACACCAGATATGACTGGTGGTGGCACTGAGCAAGTAGGCACAGTATATGCTGTAAGCCTGACACACAGGCTGGCAGTGGCAGGCTGGCCTGGCAACTGAAATTAGATTACACTAGCAGACTGATGTAAAAGTTTTTTTTAAAAAATTTACACTAATGTTACACCAGATATGAGTGGTGGCACTGAGCGAGTAGGCACAGTATATGCTGTGAGCCTGACACACAGGCTGGCAGTGGCAGGAAGGCAACTGCTATTAGATTACACTAGCAGACTGATGTAAAAGTTGTTTTTTTTTAATTTACACTACTGTTACACCAGATATGACTGGTGGTGGCACTGAGCAAGTAGGCACAGTATATGCTGTGAGCCTGACACACAGGCTGGCAGTAGCAGGCTGGCCTGGCAACTGAAATTAGATTACACTAGCAGACTGATGTAAAAGTTTTTTTTAAAAAATTTACAGTAATATTACACCAGATATGAGTGGTGGCACTGAGCAAGTAGGCACAGTATATGATGTGAGCTTGACACACAGGCTGGCAGTGGCAGGCAGGCAACTGCTATTAGATTACACTAGCAGACTGATGTAAAAGTTTTTTTTTTTTTAAATTTACACTACTGTTACACCAGATATGACTGGTGGTGGCATTGAGCAAGTAGGCACAGTATATGCTGTGAGCCTGACACACAGGCTGGCAGTGGCAGGCAGGCAACTGCTATTAGATTACACTAGCAGACTGATGTAAAAGTTTTTTTTTAAATTTACACTAATGTTACACCAGATATGAGTGGTGGCAGTGAGCAAGTAGGCACAGTATATGCTGTGAGCCTGACACATGCTGACAGGCAGGGAAATGCAATTATATTACAAAGAGAAAAAAAAAATGATGTTCTAGCCCTAAAAAGGGCTTTTTGGGGTGCTGTCCTTACAGCAGAGATCAGATGAGTCCTTCAGGACTGCAGTGGACACTGAATACACTAGCCTAGCTATCGATTTCCCTATTAAATTAGCAGCAGCTACACTGTCCCTCCTCTCACTAGCAATGCAGCTTCCGAATGAATCTAAAATGGCTGCTGTCCATGAGGTGTAAGGGTCTGGGAGGGAGGGTCTGCTGCTGATTGGCTGGAATGTGCCTGCTGACTGTGAGATACAGGGTCAAAGTTTAGGCAATGATGAAGAATAGGGGCGGATCGAACATCGCATATGTTCGCCCGCCGCTGCGAACGCGAACAAGCTATGCTCGCCGGGAACTGTTCTCCGGCGAACTGTTCGCGACATCACTACGCAAAAACTTTTCTTTCACTCATGGTTAGTGTTTGGCTGAAGCTATTTATTATCAATCAACTGTGTTTACTCTTTTTAAATCATAATGACAACAGAAACTACCCAAATGACCCTGATCAAAAGTTTACATACCCTGGTGATTTTGGCCTGATAACATGCACACACGTTGACACAAAGGGGTTTGAATGCCTATTAAAGGTAACCATCCTCACCTGTGATCTGTTTGCTTGTAATTAGTGTGTGTGTATAAAAGGTCAATGAGTTTCTGGACTCCTGACAGACCCTTGCATCTTTCATCCAGTGCTACACTGACGTTTCTGGATTCTGAGTCATGGTCAAAGAAAAAGAATTGTCAAAGGATTTGTGGGAAAAAGGTAGTTGAACTGTATAAAACAGGATAGGGATATAAAAAGATATCCAAGGAATTGAGAATGCAAATCAGCAGTGTTCAAACTCTAATCAAGAAGTGGAAAATGAGGCGTTCTGTTTGATAACATACTGCATTCATCTTGCCATCAATTTTGACCAAATTTCCTGTGCCTTTGTAACTCACACATCCCCAAAACATCAGCGATCCACCTCCGTGTTTCACAGTAGGAATGGTGTACCTTTCATCATAGGCCTTGTTGACTCCTCTCCAAATGTAGCATTTATGGTTGTAGCCAAAAAGCTCAATTTTGGTCTCATCACTCTAAATGACTTTGTGCCAGAAGGTTTGAGTCTTGTCTCTGTGCTGTTTGGCGTATTGTAAGTAGGACACTTTGCGGCATTTGCATAGTAATGGCTTTCTTCTGGCGACCTGACCATGCAGCCCATCTTTCTTCAAGTGCCTCCTTATTGTGCACCTTGAAACAGCCACACCACATGTCCTGTATTTCACCTGAAGATATTTGTGGGTTTGTCTTTGCATCCTGAACAATTTTCATGGCAGTTGTGGCTGAAATTTTAGTTGGTCTACCTGACCGTGGTTTGGTTTCAACAGAACCCCTCATTTTCCACTTCTTTATTAGAGTTTGAACACTGCTGACTTGTATTCTCAATTCCTTGGATATCTTTTTATATCGCTTTCCTGTTTTATACAGTTCAACTACCTTTTCCTGCAGATCCTTTGACAATTCTTTCGCTTTCCCCATGACTCAGAATCCAGAATTGTCAGTGCAGCACTGGATGAAAGATGCAAGGTTCTGTCAGGAGTCCAGAAACTAATTGACCTTTTATACACACACACACTAATTACAAGAAAACAGATCACAGGTGAGGATGGATACCTTTAATAGCCATTCAAACAACTTTGTGTCAACTTGTGTGCATGTTATCAGGCCAAAATCACCAGGGTATGTAAACTTTTGATCAGGGTCATTTGGGTAGTTTCTGTTGTCATAATTTAAAAAGAGTAAACACAGTTTATAATAAATGGCTTCAGCCAAAGACTAACCATGAGTGAAAGAAAAGTTTTGTGTTATTAATATTCTCTGAAAAATCATAATTTCTGCCAGGGTATGTAAACTTATGAGCACAACTGTAACTGTAAGTGTATCGTCGGGGGTTAGTGTTAGGTTTATTTAAGGGATTTTTGGGTGGGTTTTATTTTTAGAGTAGGCTCTGGGCAGGTAAAAGAGCTAAATGCCCTTTTAAGGGCAATGCCCATACAAAAGCCATTTTCAGGGCAATGGGGAGCTTAGGTTATTTTAGATAGGCTTTTTATTTGGGGGGGTTGGTTGGTTGGGGGGTGGGTTTTATTGTTGGGGGGTGTTTGTATTTTTTTTTACAGGTGAAAGAGCTGATTTCTTTGGGGCAATGCCCCGCAAAAGGCCCTTTTAAGGGCCATTGCTAGTTTATTGTAGGATAGGGTTGTTTTTTTTTTTTTAATGGTTAAGAGTAAACTTTAATGCTTGTTAAACAACTCTCCATTTCACCTTTACCACCTGATCTGCTTCGTTCTCCTGGAATCACCTGCTGAAAAGCATACCTAGGTAGGCACAGGAGCAATGCACTACAGGGAATCAGCTTCTGACCTTATGTGTTCAGCTAGCTCCCAATGTTGCATTGCTGTTCCTTTAACAAAGGACACCAAGAGAACCAAGCAATTTGACAATAGCAGCAAACTGGACAGTTGTTTTTTTTTTTATATATTTTTATTGAATAATTCAAAAGCATACAACATGAGATAAAGTGTTACGTAATACAGAAGAATAAGGAAAGTTCCCATCAATTTAACATTTCCAGATCTGTTTCATATGAAACGTATGCCAAAAAACTAATAAACAAATAAGGAAAGAAAAGAAAAGAGAAGAGTGGTACCAGCGCATATGCAGATAGTTAAGTAGGGCTACTAGAATTGTTAACATTCCGTACGTTAGACAATAATTTTCTAGAAAGTGAAGAGTAGGAGTATGTTTGTAGTCTGACCATGTTATGCAATTTATGCTATTTATAAAGTGATAGTAGGCCTTCAGATATTCTTCCCATATAAAACATATGGAGTGATATCTATCCAGCCGCTTGGTCTGTGTGTAATGGTATTTTTCCAATATTAGTAAGTGAGTAACTATTCCTTGCCATGTTGAGATTGGTGGAAGATCTGTTTCTTTCCAGTTCAAGGGTATTAATCTTTTTGCTGAATTAATCATGACCGTCAACAGTGCTAGTCTTAATTTGCAAGTGATTTTGGGAAAAAGATTAAGCAGAAGGGTCCAGAAAGTAAAGGGGAGGGAAATGTTGAGTACAATGTCAATCTCCCTTTTGATTGCTTCCCAGAAGACCTTAGCAATGGAACATGACCACCAAATGTGTGTGGCAGTTCCAGCCTCAGGGCAACCCCTCCAGCACTGTGCTGGTGTGTTAGGGAATAGTTGGTGCAAACACGCAGGGGTATAATACCACCTGCATATTAATTTTAGATTAATTTCCATGGTGGAGATAGAGGATATAGACTTACTCATGTTAAGCATTATTTTTGACCATGTTTGTGTAGGGAGTGAGTCATTGACCTCTCCCTCCCATTTAGTGACATATGAAGGTAATGTTTTTGCGTAGGATAATAGGATTTGTTTATATGTCAGGGACAGTATGCCTTTGTTAGGTAAAGGATTAAAACATATGGCCTCAAAAGGGGAGCGGCTCAGTTGGGCTTTATATGGGTGTGTCGAGAGAAAGTGGGTCAGCTGCTTGTATTTTAGCCAACCTTGAAACCATTGGCCATGTTGTTCAGAAATTTCAGCATGTGGCTTTACTTTTCCATTTGTGAAGAAAAGGTATGCTGGGGTGGATGTGCAAATGCTTGGGATAATTGGATCTTGTAGCAGAGTGTGTACAGGGCAGGAGGTGTTCCCAAGGAATGGAGTCAGAGGTGAGTATGTATTTGAGATATGTGTGTGAGACTTAAGTGCCTTGTCCCAAATTTTATATGTTTCTTGGGTTGCTGTAGAGGTAGTTTTTAACAGGTTCCTCTGAGCGGAGGGAATCCAGCATTAGCCTCCTAAATTCCTATTGTTTGCAAGATGGTGTTCCAAAAGGACCCAATCTTTGTTATTGCCGTTTTTACACCAATCAACAACTCTTGTCAGAAATGTTGCTAGTCTGTAATGCTGTAGATTTGGTACTCCCGCGTCCCCTAGATCTTTAGGGCGGTATAGGGTGGCGGTAGCTATACCCGGGCGTTTGTATGGCCAGCTAAAAGAGTTCAGTGTTTTCTGCAATTGGAAAAGTATGTGGTCCGGGAGTGGTATGGGCAGGGTTTGTAGGAAGTAGAGTATTTTGGGCAATATCATCATTTTGACTGCATTAAGTCTACCTAGCCAAGAGAGATATTTATTGTTCCAAGATCCTAATAATATATCTATGTTGGTTTTAAGGGTCTTGTAGTTAAGGGCTATGATATCCTGTATGTTTGGAGATAGGTGGATGCCTAGGTATTTAATTGCCTTAGGCTGAAGTCAAAAGTGAGATTGTTGCAGAAGAGAGTCTACCGTAGTATTCGTTAGACCAATGCTCAGGAGTTCAGACTTGGAAATATTAATACTGAAGTTGGAATACATGCCATATGTGCTTAAGGTAGCGAGCAAGGCTGGAACCGAGGTTTCAGGTTTTGTGTCGTCTGCATAGAGTGTTATTTTATATTCCAGGGGACCTACTCGTAATCCAGTGATATTAAGATTAGTTCTAATATACGAGGCTAAAACCTCTATAGCTAGTACGAAGAGTAGGGGTGATAGGGGCAGCCCTGGCTGGTTCCGTTCGATATATGGAATGGGCGTGAAAAAGAGTCATTCAGTCGGATTGTCGCTTGGGGATTATTATATAGTGTGAAGATTTTCCCTACTAATTCTCTGTCTAAGACAAATTTAGACATGGTGTGCTGTAAGAAAAGCCAGTCAAGCCTATCGAAGGCTTTTTCTGCATCAATAGATATGAATGCGGAAGGTATATGGTGTTGGTGTGCGTGTTCCATAAGGGCAAACATTTTGGTAGTGTTGTCTCTGGTTTCACGTAGAGGTGTGAAACCCGCTTGATTGGTATGTATTATAGAGGGTAGGACTATGTTAAGGCGGGCCGCAAAGATTTTTGCAAATAGTTTAATGTCTACATTAAGAAGAGAAATTGGACGGAAATTCGCTGGTGTGGTTGCTGGTTTACCGGGTTTGGGAATCAACGTAACATATGCTTCAAGCATTGTAGGTGGAAATGGGTTTTCTTCAGTGACTTCATTAAAGATAAGTGGGAGGTAAGGTGCAAGTGCTGGAGAAAATGCCTTATAATACTTAGAGGAAAAAGTCGAAACGCTATTGGCGGAACATGTTAGGGATGGGAATCGTCTAATACCCTGTTTAGTCTTTTTTTAAATGGCATACAAACTTGACAATTAACATTTAACTAATGGTGGCTTGCAAAATCCAGGGATAAAGTAAATATCCAAGAATGTTATTTAATTTTAACAGCTGATAGTTATACACCTTAATGGCAAGTTATTTACGTGGGCTGTCTCAGTTACATCACTTGAAATACCACAGCTCAACAGCTGACCGTTACAGCTTACAGCAATTTACTATCGCCTAGATTTAGAGTTGGGCGGTAGCCATGAAAACCAGCGTTAGAGGCTCCTAACGCTGGTTTTTAACGCCCTCTGGTATTTGGAGTCAGTCATTAAAGGGTCTAACGCTCACTTTCCAGCCGCGACTTTTCCATACCGCAGATCCCCTTACGTCAATTGCGTATCCTATCTTTTCAATGGGATCTTTCTAACGCCGGTATTTAGAGTCATGGCTGGAGTGAGCGTTAGAAATCTAACGACCAAACTCCAGCCGCAGAAAAAGTCAGTAGTTAAGAGCTTTCTGGGATAACGCCGGTTTATAAAGCTCTTAACTACTGTGCTCTAAAGTACACTAACACCCATAAACTACCTATGTACCCCTAAACCGAGGTCCCCCCACATCGCCGCCACTCTATTAAAATTTTTTAACCCCTAATCTGCCGACCGCCACCTACGTTATCCTTATGTACCCCTAATCTGCTGCCCCTAACACCGCCGACCCCTATATTATATTTATTAACCTCTAATCTGCCCCCCACAACGTTGCCGCCAGCTACCTACAATAATTAACCCCTAATCTGCCGAGCGGACCGCACCGCTACTATAATAAAGTTATTAACCCCTAATCCGCCTCACTCCCGCCTCAATAACCCTATAAGAAATAGTATTAACCCCTAATCTGCCCTCCCTAACATCGCCGACACCTAACTTCAAACATTAACCCCTAATCTGCCGACCGGAGCTCACCGCTATTCCAATAAATTTTTTAACCCCTAAAGCTAAGTCTAACCCTAACACTAACACCCCCCTAAGCTAAATATAATTTAAATCTAACTAAATAAATTAACTCTTATTAAATAAATTATTCCTATTTAAAGCTAAATACTTACCTGTAAAATAAACCCTAATATAGCTACAATATAAATAATAATTATATTGTAGCTATTTTAGGATTAATATTTATTTTACAGGTAACTTTGTATTTATTTTAACCAGGTACAATAGCTATTAAATAGTTAATAACTATTTAATAGCTAAAATAGTTAAAATAATTACAAAATCACCTGTAAAATAAATCCTAACCTAAGTTACAATTAAACCTAACACTACACTATCAATAAATTAATTAAATAAAATACCTACAATTATCTACAATTAAACCTAACACTACACTATCAATAAATTAATTAAATACAATATCTACAAATAAATACAATGAAATAAACTAACTAAAGTACAAAAAATAAAAAAGAACTAAGTTACAAAAAATAAAAAAATATTTACAAACATTAGAAAAATATTACAACAATTTTAAACTAATTACACCTACTCTAAGCCCCCTAATAAAATAACAAAGACCCCCAAAATAAAAAAAATGCCCTACCCTATTCTAAATTACAAAAGTTCAAAGCTCTTTTACCTTACCAGCCCTGAACAGGGCCCTTTGCAGGGCATGCCCCAAAGAATTCAGCTCTTTTGCCTGTAAAAAAAAACATACAATACCCCCCCCCAACATTACAACCCACCACCCACATACCCCTAATCTAACCCAAACCCCCCTTAAATAAACCTAACACTAAGCCCCTGAAGATCTTCCTACCTTGTCTTCACCATGCCAGATTCACCGATCGGTCCAGAGTCTTGATCCAAGCCCAAGCGGGGGGCTGAAGAGTGACGTCCATACTCGGGCTGAAGTCTGGATCCAAGCGGCGGCTGAAGAAATCCATCATCGGGCTGAAGTCGGAAGTCCATCATCGGGATGAAGTCTTCTATCAAGCCGCATCTTCAATCTTCTTTCTTCTGGAGCGGAGCGGAGCGGAGCCATCTTCTTTCCAACCGACGCGGATCCAACCTCTTCAACCGACGCCTACTCGCCGAATGAAGGTTCCTTTAAGGGACGTCATCCAAGATGGCGTCCCTCGAATTCCGATTGGCTGATAGGATTCTATCAGCCAATCGGAATTAAGGTAGGAAAATTCTGATTGGCTGATGGAATCAGCCAATCAGAATCAAGTTCAATCCGATTGGCTGATCCAATCAGCCAATCAGATTGAGCTTGCATTCACAGTTTATAATAAATGGCTTCAGCCAAAGACTAACCATGAGTGAAAGAAAAGTTTTTGTGTTATTAATATTCTCTGAAAAATCATAATTTCTGCCAGGGTATGTAAACTTATGAGCACAACTGTAACTGTAAGTGTATCGTCGGGGGTTAGTGTTAGGTTTATTTAAGGGATTTTTGGGTGGGTTTTATTTTTAGAGTAGGCTCTGGGCAGGTAAAAGAGCTAAATGCCCTTTTAAGGGCAATGCCCATACAAAAGCCATTTTCAGGGCAATGGGGAGCTTAGGTTATTTTAGATAGGCTTTTTATTTGGGGGGGGTTGGTTGGTTGGGGGGTGGGTTTTATTGTTGGGGGGTGTTTGTATTTTTTTTTTACAGGTGAAAGAGCTGATTTCTTTGGGGCAATGCCCCGCAAAAGGCCCTTTTAAGGGCCATTGCTAGTTTATTGTAGGATAGGTTTTTTTTTTTTTTAATGGTTAAGAGTAAACTTTAATGCTTGTTAAACAACTCTCCATTTCACCTTTACCACCTGATCTGCTTCGTTCTCCTGGAATCACCTGCTGAAAAGCATACCTAGGTAGGCACAGGAGCAATGCACTACAGGGAATCAGCTTCTGACCTTATGTGTTCAGCTAGCTCCCAATGTTGCATTGCTGTTCCTTTAACAAAGGACACCAAGAGAACCAAGCAATTTGACAATAGCAGCAAACTGGACAGTTGTTTTTTTTTTTTATATATTTTTATTGAATAATTCAAAAGCATACAACATGAGATAAAGTGTTACGTAATACAGAAGAATAAGGAAAGTTCCCATCAATTTAACATTTCCAGATCTGTTTCATATGAAACGTATGCCAAAAAACTAATAAACAAATAAGGAAAGAAAAGAAAAGAGAAGAGTGGTACCAGCGCATATGCAGATAGTTAAGTAGGGCTACTAGAATTGTTAACATTCCGTACGTTAGACAATAATTTTCTAGAAAGTGAAGAGTAGGAGTATGTTTGTAGTCTGACCATGTTATGCAATTTATGCTATTTATAAAGTGATAGTAGGCCTTCAGATATTCTTCCCATATAAAACATATGGAGTGATATCTATCCAGCCGCTTGGTCTGTGTGTAATGGTATTTTTCCAATATTAGTAAGTGAGTAACTATTCCTTGCCATGTTGAGATTGGTGGAAGATCTGTTTCTTTCCAGTTCAAGGGTATTAATCTTTTTGCTGAATTAATCATGACTGTCAACAGTGCTAGTCTTAATTTGCAAGTGATTTTGGGAAAAAGATTAAGCAGAAGGGTCCAGAAAGTAAAGGGGAGGGAAATGTTGAGTACAATGTCAATCTCCCTTTTGATTGCTTCCCAGAAGACCTTAGCAATGGAACATGACCACCAAATGTGTGTGGCAGTTCCAGCCTCAGGGCAACCCCTCCAGCACTGTGCTGGTGTGTTAGGGAATAGTTGGTGCAAACGCGCAGGGGTATAATACCACCTGCATATTAATTTTAGATTAATTTCCATGGTGGAGATAGAGGATATAGACTTACTCATGTTAAGCATTATTTTTGACCATGTTTGTGTAGGGAGTGAGTCATTGACCTCTCCCTCCCATTTAGTGACATATGAAGGTAATGTTTTTGCGTAGGATAATAGGATTTGTTTATATGTCAGGGACAGTATGCCTTTGTTAGGTAAAGGATTAAAACATATGGCCTCAAAAGGGGAGCGGCTCAGTTGGGCTTTATATGGGTGTGTCGAGAGAAAGTGGGTCAGCTGCTTGTATTTTAGCCAACCTTGAAACCATTGGCCATGTTGTTCAGAAATTTCAGCATGGGGCTTTACTTTTCCATTTGTGAAGAAAAGGTATGCTGGGGTGGATGTGCAAATGCTTGGGATAATTGGATCTTGTAGCAGAGTGTGTACAGGGCAGGAGGTGTTCCCAAGGAATGGAGTCAGAGGTGAGTATGTATTTGAGATATGCGTGTGAGACTTAAGTGCCTTGTCCCAAATTTTATATGTTTCTTGGGTTGCTGTAGAGGTAGTTTTTAACAGGTTCCTCTGAGCGGAGGGAATCCAGCATTAGCCTCCTAAATTCCTATTGTTTGCAAGATGGTGTTCCAAAAGGACCCAATCTTTGTTATTGCCGTTTTTACACCAATCAACAACTCTTGTCAGAAATGTTGCTAGTCTGTAATGCTGTAGATTTGGTACTCCCGCGTCCCCTAGATCTTTAGGGCGGTATAGGGTGGCGGTAGCTATACCCGGGCGTTTGTATGGCCAGCTAAAAGAGTTCAGTGTTTTCTGCAATTGGAAAAGTATGTGGTCCGGGAGTGGTATGGGCAGGGTTTGTAGGAAGTAGAGTATTTTGGGCAATATCATCATTTTGACTGCATTAAGTCTACCTAGCCAAGAGAGATATTTATTGTTCCAAGATCCTAATAATATATCTATGTTGGTTTTAAGGGTCTTGTAGTTAAGGGCTATGATATCCTGTATGTTTGGAGATAGGTGGATGCCTAGGTATTTAATTGCCTTAGGCTGAAGTCAAAAGTGAGATTGTTGCAGAAGAGAGTCTACCGTAGTATTCGTTAGACCAATGCTCAGGAGTTCAGACTTGGAAATATTAATACTGAAGTTGGAATACATGCCATATGTGCTTAAGGTAGCGAGCAAGGCTGGAACCGAGGTTTCAGGTTTTGTGTCGTCTGCATAGAGTGTTATTTTATATTCCAGGGGACCTACTCGTAATCCAGTGATATTAAGATTAGTTCTAATATACGAGGCTAAAACCTCTATAGCTAGTACGAAGAGTAGGGGTGATAGGGGCAGCCCTGGCTGGTTCCGTTCGATATATGGAATGGGCGTGAAAAAGAGTCATTCAGTCGGATTGTCGCTTGGGGATTATTATATAGTGTGAAGATTTTCCCTACTAATTCTCTGTCTAAGCCAAATTTAGACATGGTGTGCTGTAAGAAAAGCCAGTCAAGCCTATCGAAGGCTTTTTCTGCATCAATAGATATGAATGCGGAAGGTATATGGTGTTGGTGTGCGTGTTCCATAAGGGCAAACATTTTGGTAGTGTTGTCTCTGGTTTCACGTAGAGGTGTGAAACCCGCTTGATTGGTATGTATTATAGAGGGTAGGACTATGTTAAGGCGGGCCGCAAAGATTTTTGCAAATAGTTTAATGTCTACATTAAGAAGAGAAATTGGACGGAAATTCGCTGGTGTGGTTGCTGGTTTACCGGGTTTGGGAATCAACGTAACATATGCTTCAAGCATTGTAGGTGGAAATGGGTTTTCTTCAGTGACTTCATTAAAGATAAGTGGGAGGTAAGGTGCAAGTGCTGGAGAAAATGCCTTATAATACTTAGAGGAAAAAGTCGAAACGCTATTGGCGGAACATGTTAGGGATGGGAATCGTCTAATACCCTGTTTAGTCTTTTTTTAAATGGCATACAAACTTGACAATTAACATTTAACTAATGGTGGCTTGCAAAATCCAGGGATAAAGTAAATATCCAAGAATGTTATTTAATTTTAACAGCTGATAGTTATACACCTTAATGGCAAGTTATTTACGTGGGCTGTCTCAGTTACATCACTTGAAATACCACAGCTCAACAGCTGACCGTTACAGCTTACAGCAATTTACTATCGCCTAGATTTAGAGTTGGGCGGTAGCCATGAAAACCAGCGTTAGAGGCTCCTAACGCTGGTTTTTAACGCCCTCTGGTATTTGGAGTCAGTCATTAAAGGGTCTAACGCTCACTTTCCAGCCGCGACTTTTCCATACCGCAGATCCCCTTACGTCAATTGCGTATCCTATCTTTTCAATGGGATCTTTCTAACGCCGGTATTTAGAGTCATGGCTGGAGTGAGCGTTAGAAATCTAACGACCAAACTCCAGCCGCAGAAAAAGTCAGTAGTTAAGAGCTTTCTGGGATAACGCCGGTTTATAAAGCTCTTAACTACTGTGCTCTAAAGTACACTAACACCCATAAACTACCTATGTACCCCTAAACCGAGGTCCCCCCACATCGCCGCCACTCTATTAAAATTTTTTAACCCCTAATCTGCCGACCGCCACCTACGTTATCCTTATGTACCCCTAATCTGCTGCCCCTAACACCGCCGACCCCTATATTATATTTATTAACCTCTAATCTGCCCCCCACAACGTTGCCGCCAGCTACCTACAATAATTAACCCCTAATCTGCCGAGCGGACCGCACCGCTACTATAATAAAGTTATTAACCCCTAATCCGCCTCACTCCCGCCTCAATAACCCTATAAGAAATAGTATTAACCCCTAATCTGCCCTCCCTAACATCGCCGACACCTAACTTCAAACATTAACCCCTAATCTGCCGACCGGAGCTCACCGCTATTCCAATACATTTTTTAACCCCTAAAGCTAAGTCTAACCCTAACACTAACACCCCCCTAAGTTAAATATAATTTAAATCTAACTAAATAAATGAACTCTTATTAAATAAATTATTCCTATTTAAAGCTAAATACTTACCTGTAAAATAAACCCTAATATAGCTACAATATAAATAATAATTATATTGTAGCTATTTTAGGATTAATATTTATTTTACAGGTAACTTTGTATTTATTTTAACCAGGTGCTCTAAAGTACACTAACACCCATAAACTACCTATGTACCCCTAAACCGAGGTCCCCCCACATCGCCGCCACTCTATTAAAATTTTTTAACCCCTAATCTGCCGACCGCCACCTACGTTATCCTTATGTACCCCTAATCTGCTGCCCCTAACACCGCCGACCCCTATATTATATTTATTAACCTCTAATCTGCCCCCCACAACGTTGCCGCCAGCTACCTACAATAATTAACCCCTAATCTGCCGAGCGGACCGCACCGCTACTATAATAAAGTTATTAACCCCTAATCCGCCTCACTCCCGCCTCAATAACCCTATAAGAAATAGTATTAACCCCTAATCTGCCCTCCCTAACATCGCCGACACCTAACTTCAAACATTAACCCCTAATCTGCCGACCGGAGCTCACCGCTATTCCAATACATTTTTTAACCCCTAAAGCTAAGTCTAACCCTAACACTAACACCCCCCTAAGTTAAATATAATTTAAATCTAACTAAATAAATTAACTCTTATTAAATAAATTATTCCTATTTAAAGCTAAATACTTACCTGTAAAATAAACCCTAATATAGCTACAATATAAATAATAATTATATTGTAGCTATTTTAGGATTAATATTTATTTTACAGGTAACTTTGTATTTATTTTAACCAGGTACAATAGCTATTAAATAGTTAATAACTATTTAATAGCTAAAATAGTTAAAATAATTACAAAATCACCTGTAAAATAAATCCTAACCTAAGTTACAATTAAACCTAACACTACACTATCAATAAATTAATTAAATAAAATACCTACAATTATCTACAATTAAACCTAACACTACACTATCAATAAATTAATTAAATACAATATCTACAAATAAATACAATGAAATAAACTAACTAAAGTACAAAAAATAAAAAAGAACTAAGTTACAAAAAATAAAAAAATATTTACAAACATTAGAAAAATATTACAACAATTTTAAACTAATTACACCTACTCTAAGCCCCCTAATAAAATAACAAAGACCCCCAAAATAAAAAAAATGCCCTACCCTATTCTAAATTACAAAAGTTCAAAGCTCTTTTACCTTACCAGCCCTGAACAGGGCCCTTTGCAGGGCATGCCCCAAAGAATTCAGCTCTTTTGCCTGTAAAAAAAAACATACAATACCCCCCCCCAACATTACAACCCACCACCCACATACCCCTAATCTAACCCAAACCCCCCTTAAATAAACCTAACACTAAGCCCCTGAAGATCTTCCTACCTTGTCTTCACCATGCCAGATTCACCGATCGGTCCAGAGTCTTGATCCAAGCCCAAGCGGGGGGCTGAAGAGTGACGTCCATACTCGGGCTGAAGTCTGGATCCAAGCGGCGGCTGAAGAAATCCATCATCGGGCTGAAGTCGGAAGTCCATCATCGGGATGAAGTCTTCTATCAAGCCGCATCTTCAATCTTCTTTCTTCTGGAGCGGAGCGGAGCGGAGCCATCTTCTTTCCAACCGACGCGGATCCAACCTCTTCAACCGACGCCTACTCGCCGAATGAAGGTTCCTTTAAGGGACGTCATCCAAGATGGCGTCCCTCGAATTCCGATTGGCTGATAGGATTCTATCAGCCAATCGGAATTAAGGTAGGAAAATTCTGATTGGCTGATGGAATCAGCCAATCAGAATCAAGTTCAATCCGATTGGCTGATCCAATCAGCCAATCAGATTGAGCTCGCATTCTATTGGCTGTTCCGATCAGCCAATAGAATGCAAGCTCAATCTGATTGGCTGATCGGATCAGCCAATCGGATTGAACTTGATTCTGATTGGCTGATTCCATCAGCCAATCAGAATTTTCCTACCTTAATTCCGATTGGCTGATAGAATCCTATCAGCCAATCAGAATTCGAGGGACGCCATCTTGGATGACGTCCCTTAAAGGAACCGTCATTCGTCGGGAAGTCGTCGGTGAAGATGGATGTTCCGCGTCGGCGGGATGAACATGGATCCGGAAGAAAGAAGATTGAAGATGCCGCTTGATAGAAGACTTCAGCCGGATCATGGACCTCTTCAGCTCCCGCTTGGATGAAGACTTCAGCCGGATCATGGACATCTTCAGCCCCCCGCTTGGGCTTGGATCAAGACATCGGAGGAGCTCTTCTGGATCGATCGGTGAACCCGGCGTGGTGAAGATAAGGTAGGATGATCTTCAGGGGCTTAGTGTTAGGTTTATTTAAGGGGGGTTTGGGTTAGATTAGGGGTATGTGGGTGGTGGGTTGTAATGTTGGGGGGGGTATTGTATGTTTTTTTTACAGGCAAAAGAGCTGAATTTTTGGGGTCATACCCCGCAAAGGGCCCTTTTAAGGGCTGGTAAGGTAAAAGAGCTTTGAACTTTTGTAATTTAGAATAGGATAGGGCATTTTTTTATTTTGGGGGTCTTTGTTATTTTATTAGGGGGCTTAGAGTAGGTGTAATTAGTTTAAAATTGTTGTAATTTTTTTCTAATGTTTGTAAATATTTTTTTATTTTTTGTAACTTAGTTCTTTTTTATTTTTTGTACTTTAGTTAGTTTATTTCATTGTATTTATTTGTAGGAATTGTATTTAATTTATTTATTGATAGTGTAGTGTTAGGTTTAATTGTAGATAATTGTAGGTATTTTATTTAATTAATTTATTGATAGTGTAGTGTTAGGTTTAATTGTAGATAATTGTAGGTATTTTATTTAATTAATTTATTGATAGTGTAGTGTTAGGTTTAATTGTAACTTAGGTTAGGATTTATTTTACAGGTAATTTTGTTATTATTTTAACTAGGTAACTATTAAATAGTTATTCACTATTTAATAGCTATTGTACCTGGTTAAAATAATTACAAAGTTGCCTGTAAAATAAATATTAATCCTAAAATAGCTACAATGTAATTATAATTTATATTGTAGCTATATTAGGGTTTATTTTACAGGTAAGTATTTAGCTTTAAATAGGAATAAGTTATTTAATAAGAGTTAATTTATTTCGTTAGAATAAAATTATATTTAATTTAGGGGGGTGTTAGGGTTAGAATTAGCATTAGGGGTTAAAAAATTTATTAGAGTAGCGGTGAGCTCCGATCGGCAGATTAGGGGTTAATACTTGAAGTTAGGTGTCGGCAATGTTAGGGAGGGCAGATTAGGAGTTAATACTATTTCTTATAGGGTTATTGAGGCGGGAGTGAGGCGGATTAGGGGTTAATACATTTATTATGGTAGCGCTCAGGTCCGGTCGGCAGATTAGGGGTTAATAAGTGTAGTTAGGTGGAGGCGACGTTGGGGGCGGCAGATTAGGGGTTAATAAATATAATATAGGGGTTGGCGGTGTTAGGGGCAGCAGATTAGGGGTACATAGGGATAATGTAAGTAGCGGCGGTTTACGGAGCGGCAGATTAGGGGTTAAAAAAAATATGCAGGGGTCAGCGATAGCGGGGGCGGCAGAATAGGGGTTAATAAGTGTAAGGTTAGGGGTGTTTAGACTCGGGGTACATGTTAGGGTGTTAGGTGCAGACGTAGGAAGTGTTTTCCCATAGGAAACAATGGGGCTGCGTTAGGAGCTGAACCCGGCTTTTTTGCAGGTGTTAGGTTTTTTTTCAGCTCAAACAGCCCCATTGTTTCCTATGGGGGAATCGTGCACGAGCACGTTTTTGAGGCTGGCCGCGTCCGTAAGCACCGCTGGTATCTAGAGTTGCAGTGGCGTTAAATTATGCTCTACGCTCCCTTTTTGGAGCTTAACGCAGCCCTTCTGTGAACTCTAAATACCAGCGGTATTTAAAAGGTGTGGCCAGAAAAAAGCACGCGTAGCTAACGCACCCCCTTGGCCGCAAAACTCCAAATCTAGGTGTATATGTATCATTGTGGATTATCACGATTATAATCATAGCACTTGAAATAATTTTACAAATACTTTGTACGTAAAAAATTCAGATCGTATGAATCATTGATCTTGATACATTTAACTTTCAGCAAAGTATTGTGCAAATACGAGTAACGATCAGCCCAAAAAGATTTAGTAGTGCTATTAAGTGCAACAGCCGATCAGCACAAGATGTAACCCTGAGTTATTTTCACTTCAGCATTCCAATATAGCAAACGATGCACTGTTGGTAATTAGATTAAGATCCCTGAAGTTTAACTATCAATTTAGATCCAGTATCACGTTCAAATATTTGATAGAATGGACAACAGGTTATAGAATATATACTATGTGTAGATATACACACAAACTAATATGAGAATTACATCTTACATAATATTCTCCTGACGATGTTATAATTGTATTAAACTCTCTGGCTCAAGTTGATATAACTCCAATAACCAGTATATAATGGTGAAAATTGAATATTGCCATTGAGGATAACAGAAATGTTCATCTTCATATAATAACAGGACATTTTCTGTTAATGTACACCAAGCATCATTGCACATCACAGATTAACTAATCCACAAAACCACATGTTGAAATCATAATCCAATTCCGTTTTATGTGTTTGTAGAGTTATTTTAAATCTACTGATCGCAGCTGTGACTGGGTAGCTCCGCCAAATGGGTCATGCTTCCTTCCTGCCGACTGCAGCTATGTAGCTGGCAAGTGACCACAGCCTGTAGCCACCCCTGATGCCCGACAGCACCAGTACTCAGGGTCCCACCCTGTGGCAGACTCCAGCTACCCAGGCTGGATAGCTCTGCCTGAGGATCCTTTCTCTGCCTGGAACAGGCTGCTATGTAGCCCAGGAAAGTGATTTTAGCTGGAACCAACCCAAATAACTAGACACACTAGCATTCAGGTTAGACAGGAACTGATTTTATTGAAAACACACACTCCTTTTATACAGTCAGCTCATCTTGATAAGACCCTGGACAATCCCACTATTTTCCTGCCATTCCCGCCCCTCCAGACAGCCCGGCACCTCAATAGGAGCTACAGTCCCACATAATCCCAATACATATGGGTGGCAGTTTCGGGGTGATCCCGGTGGAGCGGCGGCACTTCCAGGGTGTCATTTTAAAGATCCCAGTCCCCAGATTTCACAGTCCAAAAACCAGCATGATTCGTTACTGGGGACCGGAGTTACAGTCTGTTGAATTTATGGGGTTAGGGGTGTCCAAAACCCCCGGTTCCCAAAGGAGCTCCCCTCCGGCAATTCCACCACCCCTTGTACTCCCCAGGGGCTACTAATCCCAAAAAGAGCGGAGCTCTGGGGCACATGGTTGATGGAGCGACCTGGGTTAAAGTTACTGGGTGTTCTGCTGTCCTGGCGCCGACCGGGAGTTCCAGGAGCCTGGCCAGCCTGAGAGGGGTTGGGCGGGTGTCCGTTGTGAGGTGGCTGACCGGGAGTTCCAGGAGCCCGGCCAGCCTAGGAGGGTTTTCCTGGTCATAAACCAACTCTTCTCTGAACACAAAAGGAAGCCAAAACAAAGCAAACAAACAACTTCCAGAGATGGTTGTTGCTCTGAGGAGCCCAAAACCACTGAGAAACAACAGGGGTGAGGTTGTAGGGGGTGGGGATTTAACCCTTGCAGCCCAGTATCCATGACAACTCCCCCCTTCCAGTTCGGCAGACCCAGCTAGATCCCCACGGGTCTACTGGGGGATGTCCGAGGAGCATTCTATTTCAGTCTACCGGGAAAGTCCATCGGCATTCCCATTGCTCTTTCCCAGCCTATACTGAACGTTAAAGTTAAAGGGCTGCAGGGCTAAACTCCATCTTAGTAGACGTCCATTATCTCCCGACACTCGATTAAGCCACACCAGGGGGTTGTGATCGGTGAGGACAGTGAAGGGTCTTCCATAGAGGTACGGTTGTAATTTCTTGAGGGCCCATACCAGTGCCAGGCATTCCTTCTCCACCACCGCATAGCCTACCTCCCTGGGCAGCAGTTTCCTACTGATGTAGGCTATGGGGTGGTCTTGCCCTTCTTCATCTAGCTGGCTTAGTACTGCTCCCAATCCAAACATGGAGGCATCTGTGTGGACACAAAAACGTTTGGTGGGGTTAGGCGCGGCCAGGACTGGGACAGAGATCAAGGCAGACTTGAGGCTCTGAAAGGTGTTTTCACATTCTGAGGACCACAGTACCTGTCAGGCAGTCTTTTATGAGTCAGGTGGGTCAGGGGTTTGGCTAGGGTGCTATAATTGGGGACGAACCTTCTGTAATAGCCGGCGGTTCCTAGGAAGGCTAAGACCTGGGTTTTAGTTTGAGGAGTGGGCCAGTTTGCCACTGCCTCAACCTTGGCGGGCTCCGGCAGCTGCTGCCCACAGCCTACTCGGTGGCCCAGGTACTGAACTTCCGAGCGGCCTATGGTGCATTTGTTGGGTTTCAGGGTCAGCCCGGTGGTTCTGAGGCGATGTAGAACGATGCCCTGGTGGATCAAATCATCCTCCCAGGTGTCGCTAAAGATGGCAATGTCGTCCAAGTAGGCACAGGCATAGTCTTGGAGGCCATCCAGCAGGCGATCCGCCATCCTCTGAAAGGTGGCTGGAGCGTTCTTCATCCCAAACGGCATAACTGGTAGAGGCCGAAAGGGGGGATGAAGGCGGACTTGGGAACAGAGTCAGGATCTAGTGGGATCTGCCAATACCCCTTGCAGAGGTCAAGGGTAGTTAGGAAGTGACACCTGGCGATTCTATCTAAGAGGTCATCGATGCGGGGCATGGGATAGGCGTCGGTTGTGGTTCTGTCATTGAGCTTACGGTAGTCAATGCAGAACCAGGTAGTACCATCTTTCTTGGGGACCAGCACCACCGGGGAGGCCCAGGGACTGTTGGACGGTTCAACAACACCGAGGTCCAACATTCCTTGGAGCTCCCGGTGCATACTGTCTCTGAGAGCTTCAGGTACTCTGTAAGCTGCCTGTCTCAGGGGAGCTTGTCCCGGGGTTTCCACTCGGTGCACAGCCACTGTGGTGTATCCAGGGACATTGGAGAACATCTCCTGGTGGTCCTCTAGTAAATGCCGGATCTGCTGTCTCTGTCCAGCTGCTAACCTCTCATCCAAGATTATGTTGGCTACTCCTTGAGGGGTCTCATGCGGCCCGGGGAGCTCTGGCATGGGAAGGCTCTCTGAGTCTTCTATAGCCGGGGCACAGATAGTGGCTACATCTTGGGGTCTTTCTACATACTCCTTGAGCATGTTCACATGAAAGGTTCGTTGGACCCGATCATCGGAGCATTTTGCTACAAGGTAGGTGGTGTTATTCAATTGTTCCACCACCCGGTAGGGCCCTTGCCAGGAAGCCTGTAACTTGTTTGTTTTGACAGGTTTCAAGGCAAGAACCCTCTGCCCTACTGTGAGAATTCGGCTACGAGCATTACGGTCGTACCACCGTTTCTGTCTCCTTTGGGCGCTCTGCAGGTTCTCCCGCACCATGGCAGTGAGGTCCTTCAGCCGATCCCTGAACTTCAGGACGTACTCCACAATGGAGGGTCCTTCCTCCCCTGCTGATCCCTCCCAGTGGGCTCGCAACAAGTCTAGGGGCCCCCTTATTTTCCGGCCATACAGCAGTTCAAAGGGTGAAAACCCGGTGGATTCCTGGGGCACCTCTCTGTAGGCAAATAGGAGGTGCGGCAGGAATTTTTCCCAGTCTTTGTGAGTAGCCGAGAACATCCGAAGCAATTGTTTCAGTGTTCTGTTAAACCGTTCACAAAGCCCATTGGTCTGGGGGTGATAGGGGCACTGTACAGGGGTTTTATCCCACACAGTTCCCATAACTTTTGGGTGACCTCCGCTGTAAACTGGGTCCCCTGGTCAGAGACCATTTCTCAGGGGAAGCCTACCTGGGTGAATACCCGGAGCAACGCACTGGCCACCGTCTCCGCCTGGATATTCGTCAGAGGTATGGCCTCTGGATACCTAGTGGCATAGTCTACTACTGTGAGTATGTATTTTTTCCCGGAGGGACTAGGTCTAGGTAGGGGCCCTACTATATACACAGCGATTCTGATAAAGGGTTCTTCAATAACGGGGAGAGGGTTAAGGGGGGCTTTCGTATGGTCCCCGGTCTTCCCTACCTTTTGACACACTATGCAGGTCCTACAATATTCCTTAATTTCTCGCGTGATTCTGGGCCAGAAAAAGATCTGAGTAAGGTGATGGTGTGTTCGGGAGTTGCCTAAATGCCCAGCCAAGGGGATATCGTGCCCTATTCGCAGCAGGTTGGACCGATATTTTTTCGGTACCACCAGCTGACGTTTGGGCACTGGCCCTTTCTTCCGCCGGGAGACCCGATACAACAGGCCGTTTTCCCATTGGAACCATTCTTCCCCGGGGCCCTAGGGATCAGTCCCTACTCGGTCTCGGAAGGGGGTAAGGGTCGGGTCGCTCAGAGTCTCTTGGGCAAATTCAGAAGAGGAGGCCCAGGATAGTTGGTCGGGAAGGAGGGCAGGGAGCGGGGTTGGGTGTTGGGGCATGAGGGTAGGCCGTCAGGGAAGGAGAGGAGTCAGGGTGGGGGGTCTTACCCGGGTCCCCAGCTGTGGTGTGTTGGCTTGCCGCTGAGCTTGCCTGCGGGTGGTTACTGGGCAGGTGTCCAGGGGAGTATTCCCCAAAAAGGTGGAAACAAGTAGGCCGAGGTCATTTCCTAGTACAACATCTGCAGGAAGATCTGGCATAATGGCCACGTCCACAGTGCGGGCTCCAGCGCCCCAAGCCAGATGGACACAGGCCATAGGGACTCTTATTGTGGCACCTCCGGCCACTCGAAAAGCAAGAGTTCTCCCAGTAGCGGTAGAAGCGGAGACCAGATGAGGCTGGATCAGGGTAATGGTGGATCCAGTGTCCCGTAACCCCTGAGCCGACTTTCCATTGACCCAAACAGTCTGGCAGTGATGCTGACGGTTGTCTGTGGACGCCAGGTAGGCTTCTTGTAGGGTGCCAACCTCCTCTTCAGCCCATTCAGGATAGTCAGCCAGTGCATAAGCATAGTGGGCAGCGGCTGGGTAGGTTGGGGCGGGAGCTCTCACCCAAGCTGTGGGCTGGAGGTGTCTTGGCTGAGTGGCTGGCTGTTGTCGGACCTGACTTGGGCATTCCCACCTGAGGTGGCCGCGGTGTCGGCAGGAAAAACATCCCCGTGAGTCCCTGACTCCGGCCGGAGGGACAAAGGCCGGATGGCTCGAAGGCTTATTGGTAGCCGATGGGGGTCGGACTACCATCGAAGCTGTGTGGGGAGTCGATTGTGGGTTAGAGCGAAATTGGCGGTGGGCATCTGTGTACTGATCTGCTAGGACAGCCGCCTGGTCTGCTGTGGTGGGCAGCCGGTCCTGGACCCATTCTTTAATCTCGACTGGAATATGATTATGTGCCACTTCTGCCCCAGTAGTGGCCTTGCATCCGGCTAGCCAGGACGTCAGCGACCTGGTGAATTGGTGGGTCCATTCTGTGAAAGGCTGTTCATCCTGCTTCCTTAGTGCCCTGAACTTCTGCCGGTGGGCCTCCGGTGTGAGCCCATTTCAGGCAAGGATACGGTCTTTCACCTTGTTATAATCCTTTTGGTCCTCAGAAGGGGTAGCGTGGAAAACTGCCAAAGCCCGGCCTGACAATTTACCGATCAGGACAGACAGTCTATCGGCATAGGCTACCCCCTGCAGTTCGCATTGGGTCTCAAAGACCTGAAGGTAACAGTCAATATCCTCCTCCTCTTCCTTGTAAGCTCGAAAGGCCCCATGGGGTAGCTTGTGCGGTCGAAGAGCCAGCACTCCATGGGCTGATGGAGCCCCTCCTATGGACTGGTGGATTTCTGCTAACTTGAGCTGGGTAACATCCGAAATGATCTTGGTGATGACCTCCTCTGATGGCCGGGTGTCAAATAACGCCAACCGCCACTGCACTTCACGCTGTACATCAGACGTGGATGTCCCCGGAGTAGATACTGTACTTGCGGCTGAACTTGGCATTGTAACGGATAGCTCATTGCCCCGGTCGTCATCCGAACCGCCGGCTGCCTGGTCCTCTCCCAGCATTTCTCTGGTGGGGTAGTTCTGTTCCTCATCTAGCTTCTATATAAACGACTCTAAAGGTAATTCTGGCCACAAAAATTTCAATTTCACTGCTGAGTGGTCAGACCAAGCCGTTGGTGATATGTCACAGTGGTGGACATGTGTGAGGACCTTCGGGTTGGTAAATATATAATCTAGTCTGCTGTATGTCTTGTTTGGGTGCGAGAAAAAAGTATAGACCTTAACATCTAGATGGATGAAACGCCATGTATCATAGAGAGTCAAGTCTTTTAGACCTCTCTACAAGGTGGTTGAGGTTTTATGTGACACTAAGATTTTGGGGTTTGTGCTATCCATTGTGGGTTGTAGTGGGACATTGAAATCCCCTGCAAAAAACACTGGGCCTGTGGCCAGGTCCAAAATCTTTTGTAGGCTAGTTTTTTTTTTATTTTGATAGGGTTATTAGATTAGGTGTAATTCGTTTTTATTTTTGATACTTGTTAGAATATATTTAGCATTTCTGGGGGGCGGAGCCAACGCCTGAGCTAAACAGACCCACACTTCAGGAGCTCCGGCTACAATTTTCATAAAAATCCAGTTTGCCAACTCCTTAGGCTTATACTTTCAACAAATCTAGTGAATTTAGTAACTTGGGAGTTGTACTGGGTCTAATCCTCAGAGAACATCACTCTATGGTGGTAGCTTCTCCAGGCATGATGAGTATCACTAACTGATGCACCCAGGAGCGGCCATTTCCCTACCCACGTGGAACCTAGCGAGAGAGATTACTCTGACTACCTAACTTTCACCGATTCTATGCACCATGGCATCTGCAGCCCACATGCTCGAAGTGCTGAGCAACCTTCTGGAGGGCTACCAAGAGGCTTTCACACAAACGCTACGATCGGCATTTCAGCTCGAGGGGGCAAAACCGGCAGTGCCCGATCACTACCAAGTCGACTGCAGCAGTCAGCCCTGGTGATATCGCTTGGGGACCTCGGCGTCTCACATCCACTTTGTCTATACAGGAGGCAGAAAGACAGCCACAAACAATACTGGCCTCTCCAGCTTACTCATTGCCCTCAAGTTTGGATTGCACAGCTCTGATCGCTTTTGTAGTGGTTCACACCTAATTCACTTATAAGGTCTTAAAGCACAGTTATATTGAAATATAAATTCCAAGCACTGAACTTTAAATATTATATCAGTGAAACAGGTCTCATTTCTTACAAATAAAGTTTTGAGTACAAAGAGGAGCCGGTGAGCCGACAGAAAACAGAGTCACATGCAGTATATACTTCTATGCCCTACTTATGCCACAATCTCTATCACAAAGAGAACTTGCAGCCAGGATGGGACATCACCAATATATGTGCAAGAGATCGCGACCTGCTGGACAAAGAAATGGGATCACAGCTTGCATGTACGCTCTCTCTAGGGATGATGGAACCTTTTTCCCCACCGGAATGCTCTCTCCAGAACAATCCTCTAACTGTGTCTAACCGGAGGGATTACCTTCTAGGGGTAACTAACGCAATCTCAAATGCGCTATCTGTGGAACTTGAACTGTTTGCTACTGTCCCTGGAGCCTTGCCTGAAGAGATCCGGTATTATAACTCCTCACCCCGAGATGACTTTAGGCAAGGCATTGGTTAGGATCTCATCAGGACTGTAATTTACCGGACATCTGAGTGGCAAATTTGAAGCTTATACGTTCAAAGCAGCTTTGTTGTTATGGTTATTTTGAGTTCTGTTTTTTCTGCACGTGGTTGCTTGCTATAGATATATAATTTACCTTTCTCTAAGCCCTGTAGTAACAATGGAACCACATATATATAACATCCCATACTACAAAAAGAGGATTTCAATCAATGTTTTTTCCTTTTCTGGGTGCTGCAGTCCCTGTTAATCTTTATTATACACTGTCTTATACCTCCACAGTTAGTTAATTAAACACAGAGTTATACAGACATGACTGCAACCAGGGCTGTTCTCTGTAGATGTTTTGTTTTTTCAATGCCGATAATGTAGCAAAGATAATACGTACTTTCATGTTAAAGTCTGTTTTTTATCTCTTTCCCCCGTGATGTTCAGCCTACATGGTACTTAGCAATTATTATAACCTAGTCCCATAACTATATGCCTATGCAACGTCCTGGGTAGGTGACGCTAAAGATGGTTAACCTTTACCTTCAACTCTAGACTTGACTATTATGTAGCATTATCTCCCTACCATCTTATCACTTCGCATGGTTACTATGGGACTATATATACCTACAGGAACATATGTTCTGTTAACAAGTGTAATTTTTGTTCCCCTGTTTGAGGACCCATCCTCTCATTTATATATGTTTCCCTCTACATCCTATCTCTACCAGCAAGTGGATGGTGGGCTGTTAGTTATATCACTTGCATATGATAACATATATTTAAGCCTTTGCATTGCCTTGGTTTTAACTGTGACATTCTAAGCTTTTATACAATGCTCCACTTTTCTGTGACCAAAGAGTGAACCTTTCCCTACTACTATACCGGTCTTTTAGACCGTTATTTATGTGCTTTCAATGCTAATTAGGGGTAATATAGAAAGTATGTATGTTTCACTACTATCATAAGCCTAATATGTGTGGATATGTTGTCAGATAACAGACGATATAACAGTCACAGACAGTTACCTTACCTCATCTCTACCTATTATACATGCAAGCTGGTTAGTTGCTACTGTTTGACTCATGCATGTTCTATATATGCCCTGTATGTTACATTCATGATATACTAGCCTGCTAGAGGTTGCAGTAGCTATTCATATCCACTAGAGGGGAGTCACAGTTCAGTTATAACTTGAACTACACGGCAAAACTGTGTGATTATGCAGCCTAAATGACTGATTCTTATCCTCATCGAGACTCCCTATCTTGGTAAGTGAGACTTGTTCCCCATAAATAAATATATTTATGAGCACAGATTCAGGGCATTGTTGGGGACATCAGAAATACTCCTCAGGCATCTGTAATTGGCACTTGGTATTTATTCTTGATAGCTTTCCTCCTTTCTGATATTTACACTATACATGGACATTGTTCATTCCTCTACCTATAATGCCTTAGTTTTAGAGCTATATAGGAGTTTAAGATGAGGCTTGCTACAGTGGTCTTTTTGTCCTCATTATGTCTCTGGAGTAACCATATTTTCTTATCTTCACTCCCTCAATAGTTGGATCTTATTTATGATGTATTAACCTGTTTATTTAGTATGGTTTAAATCCATAGCATTTACTGTATTTATTTTCCTCTAACCATAGATTTCTGCTGGCGGATTAGAAACACCATTGCTGGGTATAGGGCCCATGCCCAGTAGGTGGGATATGAATAGGAGAAGTGAATACTTATCATTTTCTCTCTTTTCACTACAGTCTAGTTATATCCATATTTCCCCTAGTACTAACAAAGATCATACTATATTGAACGTATCGGTTTAGAAACAGGTATAATGTCACAATACATCTCCTTGTTGCTCCTTTTTTGGGATATTTGCTTTCCCTAATTGTCAGTATTACACTCAACGTGCATCCAGATATACAGCGGTCTCTACTTGATGGTACTAATGTTTCTAGATGTATATATACATCCATACCTGCTACAATAAACCATATATTGACCCTGCACTTTTTAGAAACCACTCTAATTCTTTTTTTCTGCCAATACACCTAAGCTGATGATAGTGACCTTTTATCACTACGGGACCACACGATGATTCTGTTTTCTTTACCATCCTAAATTAATTAACATATGCGGCATATTATATTTATAGCTATGTTTTCATATATAGTTAAACAACTTGCATGGACCATGCAAAATTTATATGGTGTTCTGATTACTAATTTGCTTACCATACACAAAATATCACCTCCCCCCCCCCCCCTACTATAATAAACCTCCTATACCAGGAGGGTTAAATATGCGGTTTGTCTCGTCTATACCGCACCCTAATTCCCTTCTTATAAGCATAGCTTGTAGAACAACATAACATTGACCCTATCCCACCCTCCAAGCTCAACAATATTGTTTATCACTTTCTTTTTTATATATATTATTATGAGCTGAATGTTAATTTTTGAAAAGTGAGGTTCTAACCCTATTACGTACGGCAACATTTATGCTGTTCTAATGGTTTCTGTTTTTATTGTTAAGATATTATTGCAATGTAACAGCTGACAACCTGTTATTTCTCACATTGTATGTACATGATTATATTGTTTGAAAACCTCAATAAAAATATAAAAAAAAAAAAAATAAGAATATATTTAGCATTTCTGACACCATTTTGGCTTTAGGCATCTATTTTGTTAAGAATGGTTTATTGTAGTTAATTATAACAGCTTATTATGTTGTGAGAAATATGCTGATGTTAGGAATACTTGTATATCTAGAATGGCCTTGTGAATGTCCCTGGCAATGCGCCTGGATGCACAGTTATCTCCATAAGATGACCAACGGCCTTGCTTTGTGCTGGCCTGGGCGATGCGCCCAGTTATACTTATATCTAACATTCCCTGCATATGAGAAATACTCCTTTTTATTATTATATTTAATAAGCTTCTTTTATTTCTAAGCAATACTGTGTAAGATGATGTAGCTATGAGTACATCATTGTTTAACTCTATATACTGTAACCACTGCCTATAAAAGTATTGTGCACCTTATAATAAACAGAACAGTGATTAGACTTTTCTTGCTGTGTGTCTGATTTCTGTTCATAAGATATCTCATCAGGTAACCCATTCAGTCCCAGGTGAAGTTGTAGAATACTGTTAAATGCTAACTGACACTCCCCCCCCCTGACCTCGCTGAATACGGAGAACAATACGCTCTCCGTATTCAGCATTGCACCAGCAGCTCACAAGAGCTGCTGGTGCAACGCCGCCCCCTGCAGACTCGTGGCCAATGGGCCACCAGCAGGGAGGTGTCAATCAATCCGATCGTACTCGATAGGGTTGATTTCCGGCGATGTCTGTCCGCCTGCTCAGAGCAGGCGGACAGGTTATGGAGCAGCGGTCTTTGTGACCGCTGCTTCATAACTGCTGTTTCTGGCGAGTCTGAAGACTCGCCAGAAACACGGGCCGTCAAGCTCCTTTCAGAGCTTGATAGATAGGCCCCATAGTGTTTATTTTTTTGTAATTTAGTAATTTTTAATAGTAGATTTAAATAATTTGCGTAGGGTTAGGGTTTTTTAATATGTAATATAGTTAATTTAATTGGTAGTTTAATGTAATTGTAGTATAATAGTTAGGGTAGGTTAATTAATAGTTTAGAATTAGTTTCTTTGAATTCTACAGGTAAGTTGTGGGGGGCTGGCGGTTTAGGGGTTAATAGGTTTAGTTAATGGTAGTGATGTGGGAGGCCAGAGGATTAGGGGTTAATACATTTATTTAGTGGCGGCTGGGGGCCGGGAGCGGCGGGATAGGGGTTAATACATTTATTTAGTTGCAGCGGAATAGGGGTCAATAACTTTTATTTAGGTGGCGGTGATGTCGGGGCGGCAGATTAGGGGTGTTTAGACTCTGGGCTTATGTTAGGGTGTTAGGTGTAAACGTTTTCTACCATAGAAATCAATGGGATATCTGGCAGCAGAGAACATAAGCTTTCGCTGCTTTCAGACTCCCATTGATTCCTATGGCATCCACGGCCTTCAGGGTGGCGGATTGAAAACCAGGTATGCTGGGCTGGAATAGCCGCAAGCATACCTGTTAACTATTTGATAACTTTTAAAAAGTGTTAAATAGTGCCAAATGTGTATTTGGAACATCTGTAATGACGTAAGCATCGATCTGTGTCGTATTGAGACCAGCGGATCGTATGTTACGTCACAGATTATGATTTTTGCAGGTCTGTAGGCTTTGAAAACTAGGTCGAATCAAGCTCGCCACAATTACGCTGCGGAATTCTAGCGTATTTGCGGTTGACGGCTTGATAAATATCCCCCTCTCTCTCAGTCTCTATATATCTCTCTGTGCATCTCTCTCTATATATATCTTTGTGTCTGTCTGTGTGTCATCTTCTCTCTCATATTATCTTTCTCTCTTTCTCTCTCTTTGGCCTCTATTTATCAAGGTCTGTCGGACCTGATCCGACAGTGCGGATCAGGTCCGACAGACCTCGCTGAATACGGCGAGCAATACGCTCGCCGTATTCAGCATTGCACCAGCAGCTCACAAGAGCTGCTGGTGCAACGCCATTCCCTGCAGACTCGCGGCCAATAGGCCGCCAGCAGGGGGGTGTCAATCAACCCGATCGTAATCGATCGGGTTGATTTCCGGCGATGTCTGTCAGCCTGCTCAGAGCAGGCGGAGAGGTTATGGAGCAGCGGTCTTCGTGACAGCTACTTCATAACTGCTGTTTCTTTGCGAGCCTGCAGGCTCGCCAGAAACACGGGGCATCAAGCTCCATTCAGAGCTTGATAAATATGCCCCAGAGTCTCTCTCTCTGTGTCTCTGTCTGTCTCTCACTATCTCTATGTATCTCTATGTGTTTCTCTCTCTATGGGGCTGATTTATCAAGTGTCTGTCCAACATGATCCGCTCAGTGAACTGCTTGTGCGATGCCGTCCACTGAAGATTTGCAGCCGCTAGCAGGGAGTGTCAACCAACCTGACCTCAGAGGTGGCGGCAGAGTTAAGGAGCAGCAGACTTTAAGACCGCTGCTTCTTAACTAACATTTCTGGTGAGCCAGAAGGCTCGCACGGAATAAGCAGCATCCGCTGCTTCATGAATATACCCCTAGATCTCTCTATAACTTTATATGCCTCTCTCTCTATTTCTTATTCTATCTCTTTATCTCTCTGTATAAAATTATATTTCTTTCCAATGGCATAGAGATTCCACAAATCCATTCTAATTACTAGTTGGAATTCAACTCCTGGCCACCAGGAGAAGGCAAAGAACACCCCAACAAAGTTGTTAAGTATAACTTCCCCTTCCCATAAACCCCAGTAATTCTTTGCCTTGTATATCAGGAGGATGTGTGAAGATGGTGTCTGAAGATATTTAATCCTTTAATGGGCAGTTTCCCTGCAAGCAAGGATTGGGGCTATGCTGTGTCCATGTACTCCTCTTTAGTAAGAGTAATTATGGCTGTTTAGCAGTTGGAAGATGGCAAGGTAGTCCTTGCTTCCCTTCCAACATTTATGCTACCCGTGCAAAAAAAACAGGGTTGGTTACTCTGCTTTTCTTTTTCTACAGGTCATCTGTCAGAGGTCGGCTGAGTCTGTCACACCTGTTGCTGTACCTGCCCTACATCAGATCCACAGGTAAGTGCTTTTACCTTCTAGGTTAGAAGGAGTCAGCACTTAAAGGATTTTCCCTTCAAAAGAAGAAGTGGACACTTAAGTGGTTAATTATCTCTGTAAATTTGGGGATATAATCCTGGTCAGCAGAGGCTGGGCACTTTTTTTTTTTTTTTAAGAGGCAGAGAGTTCTTTATTACTTGTGGCTCAGAAAGAGGAAAGTACTATAATAACCTTATTGTTGTGAGGTAGTAAGACTGGAAAGGATCTCCGCTTATGTCTGAGGCATGTTTTTATTTATATGGTGTGTTTTACTTGCCCTCAATGCTTATCGGGCATCGTAGAGGTTGCATCAGTCAGTTAGAGTTTTTTCTCTGTTGCGCTTCATAACCGCTTTTGAACGGTCATAGAGCTGTATTGCACTTATTTTAAAAGTTGCGATCACGTGACCACTTAACTTCTGTGCGCCTCTCTGTAGTTGCGGCACAGTCTGTATCCAGATCCCCGTCTAGGAGGACAGCAACGTTCTCTGGAGAGTCATCAGCAGATCCTTATATTTACCGTTTGTTGGAGGGCTCTGAGTTTTCTATTTAGGTCTAGTAATTGGGATCATTTTTTACTAGTGGAAAGTCGATCCTGGTCACTGGTGGGGGGAGTTGTGTTCTTCAGCAGAGCTGGGGATTTGCAGTGTTGGCAGTTTTTTATTACATAAGCCTATAAATTAAATTTAAATAATATAAAATATAATAAAGTTTTATTTAACCCTTGTTGGGTATTTTTGTATTTATTATATACACCACAGGACTATGGATGCTGATAAAAATTTGTCCTTGTCCTTTGACAAATGCCTTTATTGTATTGATGCCCAGATTATACCTCCTGTGCAATTTTGTTCCACATCCCTGAATAAAATTTTGCTTTCTAAAAGAAAAGACACCCTCTCAGAGCCATCTGTCTCTCAGGATATTGTTGTCCGTAGCATGGCTCAACTTTCTCCTCAGACGTCTCAGTCTTTAGCAGTTACACAAGCAGTGCCCTGCGGTTTCTCTCAATCTGCTCCTTGCGTATATATTTACCAGGTGATTTTGCTGCGCAAATATCTTCTGCAGTTTCGGCAGCTCTAAATGCCTTACCTATTGCGGGTAAGAGAAAAAGAAAATCCAAGAATATTTCTAAATCTTGTAGTTTTGATTCCACCAAGGCTGCGTTAGTCAGTCTCTCTCAGTTATCTGAGGAGGACCACTCCACCATGGCTTCTGAGGGCGAGATCTCTGATTAAGATTCTGCTGTTGCTAGTACAGCAGACTCAGAGGAGGTCAGTTTTAGAGTTTAGCTTGAAAACCTCTGTTTACTTTTGAAAGAGATTCTAGCTACTTTGGAGGACTCTGTTAAGTTTATTAACTTTTTTAGGAGCCTTAGTGACAGCAGTTTAAGAGTATTTGATGTCAAACCAAAATCTGTGGAAGTATTTCCTGTTCCAGATCGCATGTCTAACATTATATCTCAGGAATGGGAGAAGTCGGGTATTCCTCTTTCACCGTCTCCTATTTTTAAAAAGATGTTTCCTGTTGCTGACTCTGTGCGAGATCTTTGGCGCACTGTCCCTAAGGAAGAGGGCACTATATCCACTTCTAGAGGATAGTTCCTCCTTTAAGGACCCTATGGATAGGAAACTGGAAGGTTTCTTAAGAAAGATGTTTCTACACCAGGGTCTACAATGTCTTCCTGTTGCTAGTATAGCGACAGTTGCTGGAGTGGCCTCTTATTGGTGCGACTCCTTGTCCGATCTGTTTTTGATGGAGACTGCTATAGAGGAGTTCCAGGATAGGATTAAGGCATTAAAGCTGGCTAATACCTTTATCTGTGATGCCAGCATGCAAGTAGTTTGGTTGGGGGCAAAGATCTCTAGCTTTGCCATTCTATCTTGCAGGGCCCTGTGGCTAAAGTCTTGGTCTGCTAATGTGACATCCAAGTCTAAATTTCTGTCTTTGTCCTTTAAAGGCAAGACTTTATTTGGTCCTGGTCTGGCTGAAATCATTTCCATTGTGACTGGTGGAAAGGGGGCCTTCCTTCATCAAGACAAGAAGAGTAGACCCAAGGGTTGCTAAGGTTCTAATTTTCGATCCTTTCGCAACTTCAAGGGACAAAAATCCTCCTCTTCTTCCAAACCTGAGCAAGCTAAGACCTCATGGAGGTCTTCCCAGCCTTGGAATAAGGGTAAGCAATCCAAGAAGCTTTCCTCTGAGAATAAATCAGCAGAAAGTATCTGCCCCCGATCCAGTCATGGATCAGGTGGGGGGCAGGCTTTCCTTCTTTCAGCAGGCTTGGATTTGGGACATCCCAGATCCTTGGGCGGTAGAAGGTGGAAGTAGTCTCCCAGGGACACAGGATATGATTTAAATCTTGTCCTCCCAGAGGTAGATTTCTCCTGTCGAGATTACCTGCAAACCAGTTAAAGAGAGAGGCTTTCTTAAATTGTGTAAAGGATCTCGCCTCTCTGGGAGTGATTGTCCCAGTTCCTCTGCAGAACAAGGTCAAGGATTCTATTCACACCTATTTGTGGTTCCCAAGAAAGAGGGAACTTTTTGACCCATTTTAGACCTTAAGTCTCTCAACACATTTCTCAAGGTTCTGTCCTTTAAAATGGAGACTATCCATTCTATTCTCCCTTTAGTTCAGGAGGGTCAGTTCATGACTGCCATCGACCTGAAGGACGCGTATCTTCATGTTTGTATCCACAGGGAACATTTCCAATTCCTGCGGTTTGCCTTTTTTGAACAAACACTTTCAATTTGTAGCCCTTCCTTTCGGCCTAGCCACTGCCCCTCAAATCTTTACGGAGGTTCTAGGGGCCCTTCTGGCAGTAGCCAGATCTCAAGGAATTGCGGTGGCTCTGTACCTGGATGATATCTTGGTTCAGGCGCTATCTTTTCATTTAACAAGATCCCATACAGATTCTCTATTGTTGATTCTCCACACTCATGGGTGGAAGGTGAATCTGGAAAAGAGTTCCTTGGTGCCAAATACCAGGGTATGGTTTTTGGAGACGATCATAGACTCGATCTCCATGAAGATTTTCTTGATGGAGGTCAGAAAATCCAAACTTCTTGCTGCCTTCCAAACTTCTTGCTGCCTGTTTTTCTCTTCAGTCCTCTGCCCGTCCATCAGTGGCCCGGTGTATGGAAGTATTTAGTCTCATGGTGGCTTCCATGGGCATTATTCCTTTTGCTAGTTTCCATCTGAGACCTCTACAGTTATGCATGCTCAGACAATGGAACAGAGACCACTCAGACATTTCTCAGATAGTCTTAGACGTTTAGACAAGAGATTCTCTGTCCTGGTGGATCTCTCAGGACAATCTGTCCCAGGGCACATGCTTCCTGAGACCATCTTGGGAGATTGTGACCACAGATGCCAGCCTTTCGGGCTGGAGAGCAGTTTGGGGTTCCTTCAGAGCTCAGGGACGTTGGACTCAGGAGGAGTATGTCCTCCCAATCAATATCCTAGAGTTGAGGGCAATTTTCAACCCTCTGATGGCTTGGTTTCAACTAAGTTTAGTCCGGTTTATCAGATTCCAATCGGACAACATTACTTCGGTGGCATATATCAACCACCAGGGAGGAGCATGGAACTCCTTAGCTATGAAGGAGGTGTCTCGCATTATTCAGTGGGCAGAGTCTCTCAATTGCCTCATATCTGCCATCCACATCCCAGGATGGACAATTGGGAAGCGGATTATCTTAGCAGGCAGAGTTTTCATCCAGGGGAGTGGGCTCTTCATCCAGAAGTGTTCTCTATGATAACTCTCAGAAAGGGGAGTTCTGGAGTTGGATCTGATGGCGTCTCGTCTAAACGCCAAACTTCCAAGATGCGGATCAAGATCAAGGGACCTGCAAGGTGTTCTGGTCAACGCTCTGGTTGTTCCTTGGGACTTCAGTCTCATCTACCTGTTTCCTCTGTTTGCCCTCCTTCCTCGGATGATAGCCCGTATCAAACAGGAGCAGGCCTCGATAATACTAATCCCTCCAGCTTGGCCTCACAGAATTTGGTTTGCGGATCTGGCAAAGATGTTGTCCTTTCCCCCGTGGAAATTGCCTCTGAGGAAGGACCTTCTACTTCAAGGTCCTTTCCTACATCCAAATCTAGATTCTCTGAAGCTGACTGTTTGGAGATTGAATGCCTAGTCTTGTCTAGACAAGGTTTTTCCAATAAGTTGATTGATACTATGATTCAGACTCTTAAGCCGGAAACTCGCAAGATTTACCATAAAGTATGGCGTGCATGTTATTTTCTGGCTTGAAGCTATGGGTTTCTTGTGGAGTCAGGTGAGGGTTCCATGCATTCTGTCTTTTATTCAGGAGGGCCTAGAGAAGGGCTTGTCCGTCAGTACTCTGAAGGGCCAGATCTCTGCCCTTTCAGTTCTTTTACATAAACGTCTGGCTGACTAACCAGATGTTCAATCTTTTGTTCAGGCCTTAGTTCGGATCAGGCCTGTGTTTAAGTCTGTTGCTCTTCCATGGAGCTTTAATCTTGTTCTTAGGGTTCTACAGCAGGCTCCGTTTAAGCCTATGCATTCGGTTGATGTTAAACCTTTACCTTGGAAGCTTTTGTTTCTTCTCAATATTTTTTCTGCTAGTAGAGTCTCAGAGCTTTCAGCTCTGCAGTGTGATCCCCCTTACCTTATTTTTATGTTTATAAGGTGGTCCTTCGTATCAAATTGGGATTTCTTCCTAAGGTGGTGTTGGACCGCAATATCAATCAGGAAATTGTAGTTCCTTCATTCTGTCCTAATCCTTCTTCTCCTAAGGAACATCTGTTGCATAACCTGGAAGTTATGTGTGCTTTGAAATTCTATCTTACAAGCAACTAGAGATTTTCGACAATCTACTGCCCTTTTTGTTGTATTCACTGGTAAATGTAAGGGCCAGAAGGCCACTTCTACTCTTTCCTTTTGCTTGAGAAGTGTTATTCAGTTGGCTTATGAGGCAGCTGGACAACAGCCTCCTGAGAGGATTAAGACTCATTCCACTAGGGCTGTCTCTTCTTACTGGGCCTTTAAAAATGAGGCTTCTGTGTAAAAAATCTGCAAGGCGGCCACTTGGTCCTCACTGCATACCTTTTCTAAATTTTACAAATTTGATGTTTTTGCCTCAGCTGAGGCTTCTTTTGGGAGGAGAATTCTTCAAGCGGTGGTGCCTTCTGTTTAGGTCCGCCTGTCTTGTTCTCCCTCCCTTCCATTCTGTGTACTGTAGCTTGGGTATTGGTCCCACTAGTAATTAGAATGGATTTGTGAACTCTCCATGCCATTAGAAAGAAAACAAAATTTATGCTTACCTGATAAATTTATTTCTTTCCTTGGCATGGAGAGTCCACGACCCACCCTTATTTTAATTTTAAGACGGCTTTTGTCAATTTCTAAACCTAAAGCACCGCTATACCCTTTGTGTCATCTTCTCTTTCCATATTCCATCGGCTGAATGACTGGGGTTTATGGGAAGTGAAAGTGATACTTAACAGCTTTGCTGGGGTGCTCTTTGCCTCCTCCTGGTGGCCAGGTGTTTAATTCCCACTAGTAATTAGAATGGATTTGTGGACTCTTCATTTTCAAAGAAAGAAATCTATCCATCAGGTAATCATACATTTTGTTTTATGTCTATATGTTTGAAATAAAAATATATAGATTTGAAGATACATTAAAACAATCATTAGATAACTGTATTCATGTTTATATATTTTCATAGCTATCTATTTATCTATCTATCTATCTATCTATCTATCTATCTATCTATCTATCTATCTATCTATCTATCATCTATCTATCTATCTATCTATCTATCTATATATTTTTATCTTACTCTATGGGGTAGATTTAACATAGGTCGGCATTTAACATTGCTCAAGCATTTCTAGTGAAATGCTTGTGCAATGCCGCCCCCTGCTCATTCCCACCCAATTGGCCACTAGCAGGGGCCGTCAATCATCCCAATCAAATCGGATTGGGATGATTTCAGTCTGCCACTGCTGCTTCTTAACTTCCATTTCTGGCGGGCCAGAAACAATGGCGCGTCGATGCATCATCCGCTACTTGTTAAATCGACCCTTATATATTTATCTTGCTTTAATTATGTCAGTGATGTAATTTATTTCAATATTTACAAGTCACAACCTGGACTTGAGGGTCTATGATTACGGCACAATTGGAAGCCCAAACGCGTAAGACCGTTCCTTATTCTTCACCACATTTTTTAATCCAATTAAGTGTATATTTTTTTTTTAAATACGCCTGGATCGCTGCTACTTTTTTGATGTAATTTATTGTTTCATAACAATATATAATTATTTCAATTTATTATATTTTTTTTAACACATAATAATTTTATAAATATGTATTTATAAAAAAAAATATTAATACAAACATTGTAAATATTTTGTTTTAAAATTAATATATTCCTGATAAATTATTTCTAAAAGTGTTTAGTTTTTAAACAACCTAGCAGGAAGAAGTACTTTTTATAGATTTAGTTTACAACTTTACAAAACGTTTCTAGGCAACCTTATCTCCTACTCTGGATTTTAGTTTCAGTGCACTTTGGAATGTTTTTTTTTAGATTGTAACAAAAGATAGCAGATTATTATTCTTATCACATACATTTGTTAAATCAGGTTAACTTTTAATATTTATGTAAAAAAAAATATAAATTAATTTTTTTTCAAATATGTTTCTAAAATAACTTGCATTTATTATATACACAATGTGCCATAAACAATAAATCTGTATTATTGTATTGCTTTAGTACGGAGCCCCAGAGGTGTCACACAAGATTTTTTTTTATAAATCGTAAGCACATTTTACTAAATCATGCACACGTTTTGCTAAATCGTCCTCACGATTTAGCTAAATTGTGAGCACGATTTATAATTTTGCTATTCTACCTTAAAGTGAATGTAAATTTTGATGATAAAGTGCCCGTTTGGGGCACTTTAATTCATCAAAATTTACATTTGACAGCTGCTCCAGCTTCCACCGGTTGTCGCAAGCCTCTTCCTACGTCAGAAATGACGGATCGGTCATTATCCAATCACGGCTTCCCCCCGGGGGAATCAGTGTCTGATTCAACGCCATGATTGGAGGAAGCCGGATTCCTCATTTTAGACCCAGGAAGAGGCTTTGCGACGGGCGGGGGGAAGCGATGCAGCGGCTGTCAAGATTTGAAGGTAAGTATTTTCACAACACAAGTGAAATGTAAATTTTGATGAATTAAAGTTTCCCTGTTTTTAATAAAATTTTTAAAAATGGGGCACTTTATCATCAAAATTTACATTCACTTTAAGCATGAATCCTCCTACTTATAGATCAACATGTGTTCTTAAATAAGTTGCGACCGTACGTCACTTTCGGTGACATGAATCAGCTGCTGGAGGTGTGTATGCGCAAGACAGCTGTTTAAGGCTATGCAACGGGTCGAGGAATTCTATGGCCCATAATCTTCATTGTGCAGGATGGCACAATGCTGCGCATGCGCACACGGCCCTATTCCTCACTCATCTGAGACAAGGCGCAGGCGGCACACTGGCAACACTACCCTATTAGTTGTACAGCTACTGACTTCATGGACACACGGACCAATCAGATAATGCAGTATCTCTTTTTTCCTATGCATTATCTGATCGGTCCATAGTCCGTTTGATTTGCCCACTTCCATTCACACCTCCATTCAATTTCCAAATTGGTCCATTGTGCGCCGCCGACTTGCTGTGCCCAGCTTACGTAAGTTACACAGGGGGTGCTTATAGGGGTTACAGGGGGAGCTGATGGGGCTTATGTAGGTTACACAGGGGGCGCTTATAGGGGTTACAGGGGGAGCTGATGGGGCTTATATAGGTTACAGAGGGGGTGCTTATGGGGGTTACAGGGGGTGCTGATGGGGCTTATGTAGGTTACACAGGGAGTGCTTATGGGGGTTACAAGGGGTGCTGATGGGGCTTATGTAGGTTACACAGGGGGTGCTTATGGGGGTTACAGGGGTAGCTGATGGGGCTTATGTAGGTTACACAGGGGGTGCTTATGGGGGTTACAGGGGTAGCTGATGGGGCTTACGTAAGTTACACAGGGGGTGCTTATGGGGGTTACAGGGGGAGCTGATGGGGCTTATATAGGTTACACAGGGGGTGCTTATGGGGGTTACAGGGGGAGCTGATGGGGCTTATGTAGGTTACACAGGGGGCGCTTATAGGGGTTACAGGGGGAGCTGATGGGGCTTATGTAGGTTACACAGGGGGTGCTTATGGGGGTTACAGGGGGAGCTGATGGGGCTTATGTAGGTTACACAGGGAGTGCTTATGGGGGTTACAGGCGGAGCTGATGGGGCTTATGTAGGTTACAGAGGGGGTGCTTATAGGGGTTACAGGGGGAGCTGATGGGGCTTATGTAGGTTACACAGGGGGTGCTTATGGGGGTTACAGGGGGAGCTGATGGGGCTTATGTAGGCTACACAGGGGGCGCTTATAGGGGTTACAGGGGGAGCTGATGGGGCTTATGTAGGTTACACAGGGGGTGCTTATGGGGGTTACAGGGGGAGCTGATGAGGCTTATGTAGGTTATAGAGGGGGTGCTTATGGGGGTTACAGGGGGTGCTGATGGGGCTTATGTAGGTTACAGAGGGGGTGCTTATGGGGGTGACGGTGGGAGCTGATGGGACTTATGTAGGTTACACAGGGGGTGCTTATGGGGGTGACAGTGGGAGCTGATGGGACTTATGTAGGTTACACAGGGGGTGCTTATAGGGGTTACAGGGGGAGCTGATGGAGCTTATGTAGGTTACAGAGGGGGTGCTTATGGGGGTTACAGGGGGTGCTGATGGGGCTTATATAGGTTACACAGGGGGTTCTTATGGGGGTTAAATGGGGGCAATTCATTTTTATTAATACTATGGAAACATCTAATTTGATTCCACTACCTAAAGGAAAAATGTCATAATGCTCTTGCACAATAGATTAATGGAAGTGTTATTGTACACACAATGCTGTACATTGCAAAGGTTATCCAAAAGATAGGGATTGGATCCCAAAGCAGTATAGCTGCAAAATGAGATATCTGAGTACAGTGTAAAGTTTAAAGGGGCAGTCTACTTCAAATGTTTTATTGTGTAAAAAGATAGATAGCGCCTTTACTACCCATTCCCCAGCTTTACACAACTAGCATTGTTATATTAATGTTATTTATAAGAACTAAAATCCATACGGCTAGATTACGAGTCTTGCGTTAGGCTTAAAAAGCAGCGTTGGCCGGTCCTAACGCTGCTTTTTAACGCCCGCTGGTATTACGAGTCTTGCAGGTACAGGTGTACCGCTCACTTTTTTGGCCAGACTTGGAAATACCGCAAATCCACTTACGTTAATTGCGTATCCTATTTTTTCAATGGGACTTGCATAGCGCCGGTATTACGAGTATGACAAAAAGTGAGCGGTACACCATCTCCTGTCAAGACTGGTACAGCATTTTAAAGTCACTAGTTAAGAGTTTTACACTACGCTGTAGCATAAAACTCTTAACTAAAGTGCTAAAAAGTACACTAACACCCATAAACTACCTATTAACCCCTAAACTGAGGCCCCCCCACATCGCAAACACTAAAATAAAATTTTTAACCCCTAATCTGCTGAACCGGACATCGTCGCCACTATAATAAATATATAAACCCCTAAACCACCGCACTCCCGCATTACAAACATTAGTTAAATATTATTAACCCCTAATCAGCCATCCCTAACATCGACGCCACATCTACATTTATTAACCCCTAATCTGCCGCACCAACGTCGCCGCCAATTTATTTAAGTTATTAACCCCTAAACCTAAGTCTAACCCTAACACCCCCTAACTTAGATATAATTTAAATAAATATAAATAAAATTACTATAATTAACTAAATTATTTCTATTTAAAACTAAATACTTACCTATAAAATAAACCCTAAGCTAGCTACAATATAACTAATAGTTACATTGTATCTAGCTTAGGGTTTGTTTTTATTTTACAGGCAAGTTTATATTTATTTTAACTAGGTAGAATAGTTACTAAATAGTTATTAACTATTTAATAAACTACCTAGTTAAATAAATACAAAAAGTGCCTGCAAAATGAAACCTAACCTAAGTTACAATTACACCTAACACTACACTACAATTAAATTATTTCCCTAAATGAAATACAATTAAATACAATTAAATTAAATTATCTAAAGTACAAAAAAAAACAAACACTAAATTACAGAAATTACAGAAAATAATAAACAAATTACAAGATTTTTAAACTAATTACACCTAATCTAATCCCCCTAACAAAATAAAAAAAAGCCCCCCAAAATAAAAAAAAGCCCTACCCTACACTAAATTACAAATAGCCCTTAAAAGGGCCTTTTGTAGGGCATTGCCCCAAAGTAATCAGCTCTTTTACCTGTAAAAAAAAAAGTACAAATCCCTCCCCAACATTAAAACCCACCACCCACATAACCAACCCTACTCTAAAACCCACCCAATACCCCCTTAAAAAAACCTAACACTAACCCCTTGAAGATCACCTTACCGGGAGAAGTCTTCATCCAACCGGGCCGAAGTCCTCAACGAAGCCGGGAGAAGTCTTCATCCAAGCCAGGCGAAGTGGTCGTCCAGACGGGCAGAAGTCTTCATCCAGACAGCATCTTCTATCTTCATCCATACGGCGAGAAACGGGTCCATCTTCAAGACATCCGATGCAGAGCATCCTCTTCTGACAACGGCTAACACAGAATGAAGGTACCTTTAAGTGACATCATCCAAGATGGCGTCCCTTCAATTCCGATTGGCTGATAGAATTCTATCAGCCAATCGGAATTAAGGTAGAAAAAATCTTATTGGCTGATGCAATCAGCCAATAGGATTGAGCTTGCATTCTATTGGATGATTGGAACAGCCAATAGAATGCGATCTCAATCCTATTGGCTGATTGCATCAGCCAATGGGATTTTGTCTACCTTAATTCCGATTGGCTGATAGGATTCTATCAGCCAATCGGAATTGAAGGGACGCCATCTTGGATGACATCACTTAAAGGTACCTTCATTCTGTGTTAGCCATCGTCAGAAGAGGATACTCCGCGTCGGATGTCTTGGAGATAGAAGATGCCCTCTGAATGAAGATTTCTGCCCATCTGGAGGACCACTTCGCCCGGCTTGGATGAAGACTTCTTCGGGCTTCGTTGAGGACTTTGGCCCGGTTGGATGAAGACTTCTCCTGGTAAGGTGATCTTCAAGGGGTTAGTGTAAGTTTTTTTTAAGGGCGTATTGGGTGGGTTTTAGAGTAGGGTTGTTTGTGTGGGTGGTGGGTTTTAATGTTGGGGGGGGATTTGTACTTTTTTTTTACAGGTAAAAGAGCTGATTACTTTGGGGAAATGCCCCGCAAAAGTCCCTTTTAAGGGCTATTTGTAATTTAGTGTGGGGTAGGGCTTTTTTATTTTTTATTTTTTTTTTTTATTTTGTTAGGGGGATTAGATTAGGTGTAATTAGTTTAAAAATTTTGTAATTTGTTTATTATTTTCTGTAATTTAGTGTTTGTTTTTTTGTACTTTATATAATTTAATTTAATTGTATTTAATTGTATTTAATTTAGGGAAATAATTTAATTATAGTGTAGTGCTAGGTGTAATTGTAACTTAGGTTAGGTTTTATTTTACAGGTACTTTTGTATTTATTTTAAATAGGTAGTTTATTAAATAGTTAAGAACTATTTAGTAACTATTCTACCTAGTTAAAATAAATACAAACTTACCTGCAAAATAAAAATAAACCCTAAGCTAGATACAATGGGGCATATGTTATGAAGCAGCGGTCACAAAGACCGCTGCTCCATAACCTGTCCGCCTGTTCTTAGCAGGCGGACAGACATCGCCGGAAATCAACCCGATCGAGTACGATCGGGTTGATTGACACCCCCCTGCTGGCGGCCCATTGGCCGCGAGTCTGCAGGGGGCGGCGTTGCACCAGCAGCTCTTGTGAGCTGCTGGTGCAATACTGAATACGGCGAGAGTATTCAGGTCCGCCAGACCTTGATAACTAGAGGCCAATGTAACTATTAGTTATATTGTAGCTAACTTAGGGTTTATTTTACAGGTAAGTGTTTAGTTTTAAATAGGAATAATTTAGTTGATTATAGTAATTTTATTTAGATTTATTTAAATTATATTTAAGTTAGGGGGTGTTAGGTTTAGGGTTAGACTTAGGTTTAGGGGTTAATAACTTTAATATAGTGGCAGCGACGTTGGGGGCGGCAGATTAGGGGTTAATAAATGTAGGTAGGTGGCGGCGATGTTAGGGCCGGCAGATTAGGGGTTAATAATATTTAACTAATGTTTGTGAGGCGGGAGTGAAGCGGTTTAGGGGTTAATATGTTTATTATAGTGGCGGCGACGTTGGGGGCAGCAGATTAGGGGTTAATACATGTAGGTAGGTTGTGGCGACATTGGGGGCGGCAGATTAGGGGTTAATAAATATAATGTAGGTGTCGGCGATGTTGGGGGCAGCAGATTAGGGGTTCATAAGTATAATCTAGGTGGCGGCGGTGTCCGGAGCGGCAGATTAGGGTTTAATAATTATAATGTAGGTTGCGACGATGTCGGGGGTGGCAGATTAGGGGTTAATAAGTGTAAGATTAGGGGTGTTTAGACTCGGGGTTCATGTTAGGGTGTTAGGTGTAGACATAACTTTTATTTCCCCATAGGAATCAATGGGGCTGCGTTAAGGAGCTTTACGCTGCTTTTTTGCAGGTGTTAGGCTTTTTTTCAGCCAGCTCTCCACGTTGATTCCTATGGGGAAATCGTGCACGAGCACGTTACACCAGCTCACCGCTAACGTAAGCAGCGCTGGTATTGGAGTGCAGTAAGGAGCACAATTTTGCTCAACGCTCACTTCTTGTCTGGGTTGTAAAGAGCCATAATACCAGTACTTTCTGTAAGTGAGCGGTGAGCATAAACTGCTCGTTAGCACCGCATAGCCTCTAACGCAAAACTCGTAATCTAGGTGATAGCATTTTATAAGTTTTTCATACCAAGACAAAAAATTAAAAATGTCATGCTCTATTTTATTATAGCTCCTAATTTTAACACTAGTGACCATGCTATGCTATGTATTTAAGCTCTTATTTTGGCTAAACACATAGTTTAAGTATCACCTGGGAGCCACAGAGCACAGTTGTTTCTGTGTGGAAACCTCAGACTCAGTCAGCAGTGGTAGTTGCATGACCAAGCTGTGCTACTGCTGATGCTGATTGGATGACTGTTAGTTTCTGTTCAGGGACAGCAATACAATGGGGCTCCCAAGCTGTACTTTAACCATATAGCAGACATTAAACACTCAGTATTGTAATGCCGCTAGTGTTAAAATGACATGCTCTAATGAAACAGAACATTTAATTTTCAACTATAATGGTCCTTTAACTTGGCATATGACATTATTAGGCAGTGGATATATTTAATGGAATTAATTAAATATAGCTTAGCTTTTATTCTTTTTAAGCAAACTTTATTATATATATATTCATTTTCTGTTACGTTCCCGTTGTTGAAAGAATGCAGCGGTTACTAGCTATAGCAGAAACTTGAAAATTCATTTTTGTCCCATGTGTACCCAATAAACCTCTATTTTGCTCATTTAATGGGACAGTCTACACCAACATCAATATTGTTTAAAAAGATAAACGTATTTACTACCAATTTCCCATCTTTGCACAACCAACAGTGTCATATTTTTTTTTTTTTTTAAATCAATTTTATTGTGAATCCATCAAATGACAACAAAAAAAAGAAAATCTCATGATCAAATAGCACGGGATAGATGACAACAGAAAAACAAAAGATAACATGTCATATACATAGTACCTTCTTATATATAGAAAAAAAAAAGAAAAAAGAAAAAAACCCAAGCAACAGCACATTGATACATGATTTATAGCTTCTTTAAGCAAACGAAACATGTTCCTACTCAGCCTATCCCAGAAAATGGATTCTATTAATTCCTAATTTTTTTTTATATCCCTTTCTTCCTTTTAATCTATGTACTCACTAAAAAAAACCTCCAAACCAAAAATGCATCTCGATAACTGTATACAGCACTCTAAACTCTTAAACGGGGGCTCACAAAAAATAAAATAATAATGAATAATAATAAAAAAAAAAAAAAAAAAAAAAAAAGAAATTCTCTCTCCCCCCCCCCCCTGAAACCTCCGCGCCGGACCGGAGCCCCCCCCCCGGACTTTTATAACCAATTATGGGGCAACACTTCCTCTACGATCAGCGTGATCAGCAAAGGCCAGTTCCTTAATGGAGCAATAAACTGCCTCTGAGTTTCGCATGGCCATGATATAACTATCTCTTTCCATTTATCAAAGAACCTTCTGAACTGTTTTTCAGCAGCGCGCGTTAAACCATGTCTTTCTACTATCATCTGTAATTTCATGCTGCTTATAAACTCTCCAAATCTAAGGGGACCTGGTGACCTCTAGCTCCTAAAAATTAAATTCCGTGCGGCCAGAATGGCCGTATTTATAAGTAACCTGTCCCCTATTGATCTGGAGTCTTTCCTTAAAAAGAATACATCACTTGGGAGGATTTCAACTCTTTCCTGTAAAAATCTGTTTAACCAATATTGCACTTTGCGCCAGAACTGCCCGATCTTCGGGCATTCCCAAAGGCAGTGTTTTAACCCCGCCTTCTCAGAATTACACTTTGAACAATTCTCTTTCTGCCCTCCCTGCCTCCACTTGGCAATTCTATAAGGTGTAAGGTAAAAGTTGTTCATTAATTTAAACTGAGATTCCCTCCAGCTTACTAATGATGTTGCTTCTCTGGCCCGCTTAAAACTCTGTAGAATTTCCTACCTATGTATTGGTCCAAAGTTCTTTGTTAATTTCTCTTTTAGGTTATCCAGATGGGTTTCTCCTGATACTGCCTGAATTGCCTGATACCAGTAGGATAATGCGTGTTTCCCCGCCTTATATAGTTTAAGTCCTGATTCAATTCCAGGGTCCCAAACCAGTCTATGCTTCCTAGCATTTCTGATAGAACGCTTCTAACTTGCAAATATGCAAAGAAATTATTTGTTGGTAAATGAAAATCCCTCGCTATGGCCTCAAAGGTTTGTATTATCCCCCTATCTCCTGACACTAGCTGAGAAAAATAAACTATCCCTTTTTGCCTCCAATTTTTAAATACTGCGTTATAAAACCCAGGTGTAAAGTCTGGGGTCCCTAGAATAGGCAGATATTTTGACAATTGAAAATCTTGGCCCCTGAGAGTACAGAATTTTTGCCACGCCTGTACCACACTAGAAAACGTAATCAAATTACTTATTTTACTTGGTAATCTACGGTACGAATGATGTAGGATTGCCTTAAGATCAAATGGAGCTATTATTGCAGACTCTATCTCATAGTAAGTGACATAATTTGCCTCTACAATCCAATCTATCCCGAATTTAATAAGTGCAGCAATGTTATAGTGACTAATACTGGGCAGTGCGAGGCCACCATATTTCTTACCTTGTGTGAGTTTCTCAATAGCTATTCTAGGTCTCTTCTTCCCCCATATAAAGCTATTACATGCTTTTTTATATCTGCCCATATCTTGTTTAGAGATAAGGAATGGTAAATTTTGCATCAGAAACAATAGCTGAGGGAATACTATTGTTTTTATCAGCATAATTTTTGCCGAAAGAGACAGATAATATATATTCCATCTTTCTAATCTCTCCTGTACATTATTGAAAAATTCACCATAATTTAAATGGTACCACTCTTTGGGGTTTTTGCTAATTTTAATGCCTAAATAATTAATGCACTCCACTTCTCTAAAGGTATGTTGAACGTAACTTTGCCTTGTTTTCTTAATCCAAAGTAACTCCGATTTCTTAGAGTTGATTCTGTATCCCGAAAATTGACTAAAGCTCTTAATAATTCCTAAACATTTGGGGATGCTTACATTAGTGTCTTGAAGAAATAGGACAATATCGTCCGCATAGAGTGAAATAGTTACCCTCTGGCCCCCCAGCGGAACTCCACACATTTCTTGTCTTAGCAGGGCAGCCAGTGGTTCAAGTGCAATGTCAAATAATAATGGGGATAATGGGCAGCCCTGCCTCGTCCCTCTCTGTAGTGTGATATAATTGGACAATTCTTCGTTTACTAGGAGTTGCGATCTAGGCTTACTGTAGATTTTACTAATTACATTTGCTATATTCCCCTTTATACCAAATTTGTTAAGGGCAGTAAATAAATGGTCCCATATAATTGCGTCAAATGCTTTTTCTGCATCTATGGATAGGATGGCTAAATGCTTTACTGTCTCTTTATTAGAATCAAGGTTTCTGTTATAAAAATGATCTACCATAACTAGAACCCTGCGCATATTACGTACAGGATTCCGCCCAGGTATGAAACCTGTTTGATAGTGATGTCGCGAACCTAAAATTTTCGGTTCGCGAACCGCAGACTCGTACTTCTGGTATTGTTCGCGAACGCGCGAACCGCGCGAACCGCCATTGAATTCAATAGGCAGGCGAACTTTAAAACCTACAAGGACTCTTTCTGGCCACAATAGTGATGGAAAAGTTGTTTCAAGGGTACTAACACCTGGACTGTTGCATGCTGGAGGGGGATCCCTGGCAAAACTCCCATGGAAAATTACATAGTTGATGCAGAGTCTGCTTTTAAGCCATAATGGGTCTAAATCAACTAACATTCCCAAAGTGGCTGTCTCAAAACATCCCGGACAGAAGATAGATTGATAGTGATAGATAGGATAGATAGATATACATAGATTGATAGTTAGATAGAATCGATAGAAGAGAAATAGATAGATTTGTTAGATATATAATTACCCTAATAAATTCTAATAATCAAACATGCGTTCTTGGACCCAACTAGCTTGTGTCAATTAGTACTTTTCTTAGCACTTTAATCCCTTCCCCCCCCCCCCCCCCATCGGGGGAGTTCTATATGGCCTGCCAGATTACCCTGAAAAATTATAATAATAAGACATGTGGTCTGCTACCTATTTTAACGAGGTTGTGTTTTAAGTACTACCATTCTTAGCACTTTAATCTCTGTAACTCCCCCTATTTGGTGAGGTCTATACGGCCTGGATGATTACCCATACAAAATATAATAATAAGACATCTGCTCTTGGTCTGCGACCCATGGTAACTATGTTGTGTTAATTAGTAATGTCCTTCGCATTTTAATAGCTGTTACTCATACTCACCCTATCGGTGGAGGTCTATATGGCCTGCATGATTACCCTTACAAAATATAACAACCAAACATATGTTCTGGGACCCATGGTAAGTAGGTTGTGTTAAGTAGTACTGTTCTTTGCATTTTCATACCTGTTACAACACCAAATGGTGGCAGGTCTATCTGGCCTTCATGATTAGCTGCACCCAAACCCAAAAAAAAGCAGAGTGGTCTTAGACTAACACCCATGGCTAACTCTGTTGTTTCAATTAGTACTATTCTTAGCACTTTCATCCCTGTTACGGGCGGTCTACATGGCCATCATGATTAGCCGAACAAAATACTACAATCCAACCTTTGCTCAGTCTTCATAGGCCCTTCATTGTCTGTATTTTGATAGTACAGTTCTTATTATTTTTATAGCTGATACAACACCGAATGTTGTCAGCTCTATATGGCCTGCATGATTAGCTGCACCCAATACAAAAATAAATCCAAGCGGTCTTGGATTAACACCCATGGCTAACTCTGTTGTTTCAAGTAGTACTATTCTTAGCACTTTCATCTCATCATCCCTGTTACTTCCAGGACTCTCGATGGTGGTGGTCTACATGGCCATCATGATTAGCCTAACCAAATACTACAATCCAACCTTGGCTCAGTCTTCCTAAGGCCCTTCATTGGCTGTATTTTGGTAGTACTATTCTTATTACTACATGGTGGTCTACATGGCCATCATGATTAGCCTAACCAAATACTACAATCCAACCTTGGCCCAGTCTTCCGAAGGCCCTTCATTGGCTGTATTTTGGTAGTACTGTTCTTATTAGTTTAATAGCTGATACGACACCGAATGTTGTCAGCTCTATATGGCCTGCATGAATAGCCGCACCTAAAGCCAAAAAAAAGCCAAGCGGTTTTGCACTAACACCCATGGCTAACTCTGTTGTTTCAAGTTCTAATATTCTTAGCTCTTTCATCTCATCATCCCTGTTACTTCCAGGACTCTCGGTGGTGGTGGTCTACATGGCCATCATGATTAGCCTAACCAAATACTACAATCCAACCTTGGCCCAGTCTTCCTAAGGCCCTTTATTGGCTGTATTTTGGTAGTACTGTTCTTATTAGTTTAATAGCTGATACGACACTGAATGTTGTCAGCTCTATATGGCCTGCATGAATAGCCGCACCCAAAGCCAAAAAAAAGCCAAGCGGTTTTGCACTAACACCCATGGCTAACTCTGTTGTTTCAAGTTCTACTATTCTTAGCTCTTTCATCTCATCATCCCTGTTACTTCCAGGACTCTCGGTGGTGGTGGTCTACATGGCCATCAGGATTAGCCTAACCAAATACTACAATCCAACCTTGGCCCAGTCTTCCTAAGGCCCTTCATTGGCTGTATTTTGGTAGTACTGTTCTTATTAGTTTAATAGCTGATACGACACTGAATGTTTTCAGCTCTATATGGCCTGCATGAATAGCCGCACCCAAAGCCAAAAAAAAGCCAAGCGGTTTTGCACTAACACCCATGGCTAACTCTGTTGTTTCAAGTTCTACTATTCTTAGCTCTTTCATCTCATCATCCCTGTTACTTCCAGGACTCTCTGTGGTGGTGGTCTACATGGCCATCAGGATTAGCCTAACCAAATACTACAATCCAACCTTGGCCCAGTCTTCCGAAGGCCCTTCATTGGCTGTATTTTGGTAGTACTGTTCTTATTAGTTTAATAGCTGATACGACACCGAATGTTTTCAGCTCTATATGGCCTGCATGAATAGCCGCACCCAAAGCCAAAAAAAAGCCAAGCGGTTTTGCACTAACACCCATGGCTAACTCTGTTGTTTCAAGTTCTACTATTCTTAGCTCTTTCATCTCATCATCCCTGTTACTTCCAGGACTCTCTGTGGTGGTGGTCTACATGGCCATCAGGATTAGCCTAACCAAATACTACAATCCAACCTTGGCCCAGTCTTCCGAAGGCCCTTCATTGGCTGTATTTTGGTAGTACTGTTCTTATTAGTTTAATAGCTGATACGACACCGAATGTTTTCAGCTCTATATGGCCTGCATGAATAGCCGCACCCAAAGCCAAAAAAAAGCCAAGCGGTTTTGCACTAACACCCATGGCTAACTCTGTTGTTTCAAGTTCTACTATTCTTAGCTCTTTCATCTCATCATCCCTGTTACTTCCAGGACTCTCTGTGGTGGTGGTCTACATGGCCATCAGGATTAGCCTAACCAAATACTACAATCCAACCTTGGCCCAGTCTTCCGAAGGCCCTTCATTGGCTGTATTTTGGTAGTACTGTTCTTATTAGTTTAATAGCTGATACGACACCGAATGTTTTCAGCTCTATATGGCCTGCATGAATAGCCGCACCCAAAGGCAAAAAAAAGCCAAGCGGTTTTGCACTAAAACCCATGGCTAACTCTGTTGTTTCAAGTTCTACTATTCTTAGCTCTTTCATCTCATCATCCCTGTTACTTCCAGGACTCTCGGTGGTGGTGGTCTACATGGCCATCATGATTAGCCTAACCAAATACTACAATCCAACCTTGGCTCAGTCTTCCTAAGGCCCTTCATTGGCTGTATTTTGGTAGTACTGTCATCCTTTTGAATAAAAGATTACAGTAAAGGCATTGATTTTAGAAACCCACAGATCATTATTTGCAACCGTGAATTTAGAAAAAAAAATTGATTACACACCCGTCACACTTATTTATGCTCAGGCCTTTTTAATACGAGGGTCCCGGAGCCTCAACCGAAACAACAGCATGAAAGAGGAGATATGTCATCCTTTTGAATAAAAGATTACAGTAAAGGCATTGATTTTAGAAACCAACAGATCATTATTTGCAACCATGAATTTAGAAAAAAAAATTGATTACACACCTGTGACACTTATTTATGCTCAGGCCTTTTTAATACGAGGGTCCCGGAGCCTCAACCGAAACAACAGCATGAAAGAGGAGATATGTCATCCTTTTGAATAAAAGATTACAGTAAAGGCATTGATTTTAGAAACCCACAGATCATTATTTGCAACCGTGAAATTAGAAAAAAAACATTGATTACACAGCCGTGACACTTATTTATGCTCAGGCCTTTTTAATACGAGGGTCCCGGAGCCTCAACCGAAACAACAGCATGAAAGAGGAGATATGTCATCCTTTTGAATAAAAGATTACAGTAAAGGCATTGATTTTAGAAACCCACAGATCATTATTTGCAACCGTGAAATTAGAACCGAAACAACAGCATGAAGTAGTACTATTCTTAGCACTTTCATCTCATCATCCCTGTTACTTCCAGGACTCTCGATGGTGGTGGTCTACATGGCCATCATGATTAGCCTAACCAAATACTACAATCCAACCTTGGCTCAGTCTTCCTAAGGCCCTTCATTGGCTGTATTTTGGTAGTACTGTCATCCTTTTGAATAAAAGATTACAGTAAAGGCATTGATTTTAGAAACCCACAGATCATTATTTGCAACCGTGAATTTAGAAAAAAAAATTGATTACACACCCGTCACACTTATTTATGCTCAGGCCTTTTTAATACGAGGGTCCCGGAGCCTCAACCGAAACAACAGCATGAAAGAGGAGATATGTCATCCTTTTGAATAAAAGATTACAGTAAAGGCATTGATTTTAGAAACCAACAGATCATTATTTGCAACCATGAATTTAGAAAAAAAAATTGATTACACACCTGTGACACTTATTTATGCTCAGGCCTTTTTAATACGAGGGTCCCGGAGCCTCAACCGAAACAACAGCATGAAAGAGGAGATATGTCATCCTTTTGAATAAAAGATTACAGTAAAGGCATTGATTTTAGAAACCCACAGATCATTATTTGCAACCGTGAAATTAGAAAAAAAACATTGATTACACAGCCGTGACACTTATTTATGCTCAGGCCTTTTTAATACGAGGGTCCCGGAGCCTCAACCGAAACAACAGCATGAAAGAGGAGATATGTCATCCTTTTGAATAAAAGATTACAGTAAAGGCATTGATTTTAGAAACCCACAGATCATTATTTGCAACCGTGAAATTAGAAAAAAACATTGATTAGACAGCCGTGACACTTATTTATGCTCAGGCCTTTTTAATACGAGGGTCCCGGAGCCTCAACCGAAACAACAGCATGAAAGAGGAGATATGTCATCCTTTTGAATAAAAGATTACAGGAAAGGCATTGATTTTAGAAACCCACAGATCATTATTTGCAACCGTGAAATAAGAAAAAAAAATTGATTACACACCCGTGACACTTATTTATGCTCAGGCCTTTTTAATACGATGGTCCCGGAGCCTCAACCGAAACAACAGCATGAAAGAGGAGATATGTCATCCTTTTGAATAAAAGATTACAGTAAAGGCATTGATTTTAGAAACCCACAGATCATTATTTGCAACCGTGAAATTAGAAAAAAACATTGATTACACAGGCGTGACACTTATTTATGCTCAGGCCTTTTTAATACGAGGGTCCCGGAGCCTCAACCGAAACAACAGCATGAAAGAGGAGATATGTTATCCTTTTGAATAAAAGATTACAGTAAAGGCATTGATTTTAGAAACCCACAGATCATTATTTGCAACCGTGAAATTAGAAAAAAACATTCATTACACAGCCGTGACACTTATTTATGCTCAGGCCTTTTTAATACGAGGGTCCCGGAGCCTCAACCGAAACAACAGCATGAAAGAGGAGATATGTCATCCTTTTGAATAAAAGATTACAGGAAAGGCATTGATTTTAGAAACCCACAGATCATTATTTGCAACCGTGAAATTAGAAAAAAACATTGATTACACAGCCGTGACACTTATTTATGCTCAGGCCTTTTTAATACGAGGATCCCGGAGCCTCAACCGAAACAACAGCATGAAAGAGAAAGGCATTGATTTTAGAAACCCACAGATCATTTATATGACCCGTGTAATAGAAAAAAACATTCATTAGACACCGGTTACACTTATTTATCCTCAGGCCTTGTTAATACAAGGGTCCCGGAGCCGCAACTGAAACAACAGCATGAAAGAGGACATATGTCAATCTTTTTGAATTATAGATTACAGGAAAGGCATTGATTTTAGAAACACTGAGATAATTACTTGCAACCGGGAAATAAAAAAAAACATTGAACAGACACCCAGTACACTTTATTATCCATAGGCCTTTTCAGCAGAGGCTCCAGGACCCTCAACAAAAACAAGAGCAGGGAGCTGGGCATAGGAGTACAATGGAGTGTGACAATAATAATCTGAAGGTGAAGATTGCATAGTTGTGGCATTTTAATTTTGTTATCGCGGGAACTTAGTACTTGCAATGACCTTGCTCTGGTGAATCCATATAGCAAATGTGTTATTTAAGGCACTGTTTGTCTATTTTTTTGAATATCAGCATTTGGTAAATGAAGCTCAACTTAAGGCTGGTGAGAAACGACCTTTCTTCTGGCTGTTTGCAAATGTTGTGGCTATGGACAAACATGTGAATAAGGGGCCATCAGCCATATTCTGCACGCAACCCCTTTGATGATTGACGATAAACATGTGTCACTTGCAAGCAGAGCTCGTTACATCTGTCTAAATCATCTTCCTGGTATGGACAGGCCACTGTTTCCCACAGCAAGTACGAATTTTGAAATACAAGATTGTCTTGAGTATGGTAGGAAACCAAAGTTTATTTAATTCTGTACTATCTATCACCACAAAAAATGAACTTCTTGAAGCAACAAAAATGCCAGCAATTTCATGTGCTTATGGATGACAAGGACGTCATGTCCTTTGGTGCACAGAGATGGAGACAATTTTTGCCCTCCCTGTACACTACCCAGATGTCTCAAACATCACCAGAAACACAATACAGCCACTCTTGTGAAGTTCCTGGAGTGTTCCGGTAGCCATCTCTTTGCGCTCCTAAAGGAATACTTTATCAGTGTTTTTGTATACATCCAACAACAGCTTCGGAGACTGTGGTGACGCACATGTTATTTACTGTTGTTCCAGCTGTGGCAATATCAATTGGCATGAAAAAGTTAAGATTTGTGGGTTGGGGAGCCTATAGCTGTTAAGGTAGGACGTGTGTTTGAGGAGCTCCAGGTCTTACAAGTTACTTTGCAGTTAGTTTTCAACCTTAATTTAATTTTCTTTTTGGGATTCATAGTCACACTTTCTGGGGCTATCCAAGAGGAGCCTGGTAAAAGCAGTAGTAGTCACCCCTTATATCAACGGGTACCGAGACCTGTTTTTTGCCTTTCCAATATTGCGCCGTACCCCAAACTAATCCTGAATGAAAAAAAAAATATTAAAATTTGAACTAGTGACGCACATTTTATGCACGCTGTGGCAATTGCAATTTGCAATAAAAATAATCTGCTAACAACAACCACTACCTACGACCACACCTGACTCCTGAAGTCATGCTTCAGTTATTAAGTCAAGCTAAATTGATTTTTTTTTTTTATGCTCAGCAGAGGCTCCAGGACCCTCGACAAAACCAGCAGCAGGAAAGAGGACATATGGCATCCTTTTGAAAAAATGATTATAGGAAAGGCATTGATTTCAGAAACACAGAGATCATTAGTTGCAAACGGTAAATAGAAAAAAAAATTGATTAGACACCCAGTACACTTATTTTTCATTAGGCCTTTTTAATAAGATTAAGAGGCTCCCGGAGCCTCAACAGAAACAACAGCATTAAAAAGTACATATGGCATCCTTGTGAATAATAGATTACAGGAAAGGCATTGATTTTAGAAACCCGTGGATAATTTTTTGCAACCATGAAATCTAAAAAAACATAGATTAGACACCCAGTACACTTCTTTATCCTTAGGCCTTTTAAGCATAGGCTCCAGGACCCTCAACAAAACCAGCAGCAGGAAAGAGGACATATGGCATACTTTTGTAAATTAGATTACAGGAAAGGCATTGTTTTTAGAAACACAGAGATCAGTTATATGACCCGGGAAATAGAAAAAAAACATTGATTGGACACCCAGTACACTTCTTTATCCTTAGTCCTTTTTATAAGAGTGTCCCGGAGCCTCAACAGAAAGAACAGCATGAAATAGGACATATGGCATCCTTTTGAAAAATAGATTACAGGAAAGGCATTGATTTTTGAAAGACAGAAAAAATTTGTTACAACCGTGAAATCTAAAAAAACATTGAATAGACACCCAGTACACTTCTTTATCCTTAGGCCTTTTTAGCAGAGGCTCCAGGACACTCAACAAAACCAGCAGTAGGAAAGAGGACATATGGCATCCTTTGTGAAAAAAAGATTATAGGAAAGGCATTGATTTTAGAAACCCGGGGATAATTTGTTGCAACCGTGAATTTTAATTAAAAAAAAATGATTGGATGGACACCCAGTACAATTCTTTATCCATAAGGCCTTTTTATAAGAGGGTCCAGGACCCTCAAACAAAAAACCAGCAGGAAAGAGGACATATGGCATACTTTTGAACAATAGAGTACAGGAAAGGCATAGATTTTAGAAACCCATAGAATTTTTTTTTTAAATGTAAATTTGAATAAAAAAAATGATTCGATGGACAGCTAGTACACCTCTTTCTCCTTAGGCCTTTTTATAAGAGGGTCCTGGACCCTCAAAAAAAACACCAGCAGGAAAGAGGACGTATGGCATCCTTTTGAACAATAGAGTACAGGTACAGCATTGATTTTACAAACCCAGAGATCATTTTGTTCAATTGTTAAATAGAAAAATAAAAATGAGTGGCCAACCAGTACACCTCTTTCTCCTTAGTCCTTTTTATAAGAGGGTCCTGGACACTCAAAAAAAACACCAGCAGGAAAGAGGACGTATGGCATCCTTTTGAACAATAGAGTACAGGTACGGCATTGATTTTACAAAACCAGAGATAATTTTGGTCAAATGAGAAATAGAAAATAAAAAAGAGTGGACACCCAGTACACCTCTTTCACCTTAGGCCTTTTTATAAGAGTGTCCAGGACCCTCAAACAAAATACCAGCAGGAAAGAGAACATATGGCATACTTTGGAACAATAGAGTACTGGTACGGCATTGATTTGTGAAACCCACAGATAATTGTTTGTAAAAGTGAAATAGCACCAAAAACCATGCTTGGACTCCCACTCCAGGTCGTTCTCCTTCAGCTTTTTTATAAGAGGGTCCAGCACTCTCAACAGAAACAACTGCAGGAAACACCACCACATATGCCATCCTTTTGCACAAGCGAGTACAGGTATGGCATCCATTTTAGAAACCCAAAGATAATTGAGAGGAACCAGGAACATTTTTCTAAAAACTGGATGTTGCACCCATTACTACAGGTCGTTCTCCTTCAGCCTTTTTATATAATGGGCCACGACCCGCAACAGGCACAACAGCATGAAACACAACATATGCCACCTTTTTGCACAATAGAGTACAGGTATGTCATAGATGGAACACGGAGATAATTTAGAGCAACCAAGAGACGGATAAAGATGCTTGGTCGGTCCTACTCTTTCAAATTTGTTGCATTTTGCGTTCAATTGAATGGTACACCGGATATGAGTGGTGTGTAAAGTTGTACAATTCATAACAGTTTAATCACTAGTGTTATGTGCATTATTTTTTTTATTTGAGTTTTGTACCCACAGAGATGCAGCAGAGGCCAGAAAAATTAGGAATGTACAAATGACTGAAAAATTGGGGTATTGTTGGAGCAACTGCTGTAGCAGCGGCCAGAAAAATCGATGTTTGTAAAACATTTATAAAGTGCCCTAAAAGCTTGTGGCTTGAACACTAGTTGTTGGCGGATAAGTCAAGCAAGTCCTCCGTCTTTATAACCAAAAAAAAAAGGCCAGCCTGTGTACCAGTTGTAGCCCAAGGCAGCTCATATCATCATGAGTAGTTTTTTATTCAAATGAATCGCCCAATGTCAGTCCCTTCGGGATCCAGCCCTCATTCATTTTTATAAAAGTGAGATAGTCAAGGCTTTTTTGACCTAGGCGACTTCTCTTCTCAGTGACAAAACCTCCTGCTGCACTAAAAGTCCTTTCGGACAGGACACTTGAAGCGGGGCAGGCCAGAAGTTCCATTGCAAATTGGGATAGCTCATGCCACAAGTCCAGCCTGCACACCCAGTAGTCAAGGGGTCCATCGCTCCTGAGAGTGTCGAGATCCGCAGTTAAAGCTAGGTAGTCTGCTACCTGTCGGTTGAGTCTTTCTCTAAGGCTGGATCCCGAAAGGCTCTGATGGTGCATGGGAGTTAAAAAGGTACGCATGTCCTCCATCAACAAGACGTCAGGAAAGCGCCCGGTCCTTGCCGCTGTGGTCGTGGGAGGAGGAGGATTAATTTCATCTCTTCCCCTGTTACATTCCCGTGGTGCTGTGACATCACCCTTATACGCTGTGTAAAGCATAGTTTTTAATTTATTATGAAAATGCTCCATCCTTTCCGACTTGCGGGAATTTGGTAACATTTCAGGCACTTTATGCTTCCGGGGGTCGAGGAGCGTGGACACCCAGTACAGGTCGTTCTCCTTCAGCTTTTTTATACGAGGGTCCCTCAACAGGCACGACAGCATGAAAGAACCCATTTGAACAAGGTTGGATGCTGAGCTAATCATGTCGCGTTCCTCCTCCTCACTGATCTCACTGATGGTATCTTCTTCCCCCCAGCCACGTACAACACCACGGGTACCAGAGAGGTGACAACAACGAGCACCCTGGGATGACTGTTGTGCTCTGTCTTCCTCCTCCTCATCCTCCCCAAAGCCACATTCCTCCTCTGACTCCTCTTCCTCACAATCCTCTTCCTGCGTTGCCGCAGGTCCAGCAAGCAATGCTGATTCGGCTGTTTGCGGGGGTGATGGACACCACAACTCTCCCGCTTCCTCTTCACGCTCATCTACTGCCTGATCCAGCACTCTTCACAGGGCACGCTCCAGGAAGAAAACAAATGGTATGATGTAGCTGATGGTGCCTTCGGTGCGACTGACAAGGTTTGTCACCTCCTCAAAAGGACGCATGAGCCTACAGGCATTGCGCATGAGCGTCCAGTAATTTGGCAAAAATATCCCCAGCTCCCCAGAGGCTGTCCTAGCAACCCGGTCATACAAATACTCATTAACAGCTTTTTCTTGTTGGAGCAGGCAGTCAAACATTAGGAGTGTTGAATTCCACTGTGTCGGGCTGTCGCAAATCAAGCGCCTCACTGGCAGGTTGTTTCGACGCTGGATATCAGACAAGTGCGCCATGGCCATGTAGGAATGCCTGAAATGGCCACACACCTACCTGGCCTGCTTCAGGACGTCCTGTAAGACTGGGTACTTATGGACAAATCGTTGTACAATCAGATTACACACATGTGCCATGCACGGCACATGTGTCAACTTGCCCAATTTCAATGCCGCCACCAAATTACTTCCATTGTCAGAAACAACCTTGCTAATCTTCAGTTGGTGCGGAGTCAGCCACTGATCCACCTGTGCGTTCAGGGCGGTCAGGAGTGCTGGTGCGGTGTGACTCTCCGCTTTCAGGCAAGTCAACCCCAAGACGGCGTGACACTGCCGTACCCGGGATGTAGCATAGTACCTGGGGAGCTGGGGGGGTGCCATAGATGTGGAGCAAGACGCAGAAGTTGAAGAGGACTCAGCCGAGGAAGAGGTTATGGAAGAGGATGGAGTAGGAGGAGTAGAGGAGGTAGCAGCAGGCCTGCCTGCAAGTCGTGGCGGTGTCACCAACTCTTCTGCAGAGCCACGCATTCCATGCTTGTCAGAAGTCAGCAGGTTTACCCAATGCGCAGTGTAGGTGATATACCTGCCCTGACCATGCTTTGCAGACCAGCTATCCGTGGTCATATGGACCCTTGCCCCAACGCTGTGTGCCAGACATGCCATAACTTCCTTTCTCACTACAGAGTACAGGTTTTGGATTGCCTTTTGTGAAAAGAAATTTCTGCCAGGTACCTTCCACTGCGGTGTCCCAACAGATACAAATTTTTTGAAAGCATCAGACTCCACCAGCTTGTATGGTAAAAGCTGGCGGGCTAAGAGTTCAGACAAGCCAGCTGTCAGACGCCGGACAAGGGGGTGACTTTGAGAAATTGGCTTCTTACGCTCAAACATGTCCTTGACAGACACCTGACTGTGGGCAGATGACCAGGAACTGCTACGTAAGAGAGACTGAGTGGAGGATGGTTGAGAGGGGGCAAGGAGGACAGCACTGGTTGACGTGGCTGAAGATGCTGGAGCAGGAGGAGGAGGGCGGCTTTCACTTTGTGTGCTGCTTCTACTCATGTGTTCTTCCCATCGGCCTTTGTGATGGGAGACCATGTGCCTTCGCAAAGCAGTTGTACCTAGGTGGCTGTTGGACTTCCCACGACTCAGTTTCTTTTGGCACAGGTTGCAAATGGCATCGCTGTTGTCAGAGGCAGACACACAAAAAAATGCCACACTGCTGAGCTCTGTGATGATGGCATTCTGGTGGTGGCAACAGCATGCGTTGATGGGCATCGGCGGGCTGTCTAGCTGACCCCTGGTGACGATGCATGCTGTCTGACTGTACCACTAGCTCCTTGAGACGACCTCCCGTGCTTCCAAATCGTCTCCTCCTCCTCCTCCTCTCTGTCTCCCCATCTGAACTTTCCCCCTCTTCTTCTTCTCTTCTAGCAGGCACCCACGTGACATCCACTGACACATCATCATCAACCGCTTCACTTGTATCTGAAACATCAAGAAAGGAATCAGCAGCGGGTACAACATCATCATCATCATCATCATCACACCGTACCTCCATGTCGGTAATGCTGCCTGACTGAGACTGATCACTATTATCTACATCCTCTGTCAATGATGGTTGAGCATCACTCATTTCTTCAAAATGATGTGTCAGTAACTCCTGTGACAGATCAAGTGAAGCGGCTGTGGTGCTAGTGTTGGTGGCGGAGTGGCACTGGTCACTTGAGACCTGCCCAAAGCACAGCTGGACTTAGATGGTGCGTCAAGGTTAGGAGGACTATCAGCGGAAGCTGAAGAAGATTGGGTTTCCTGTGTTAGCTTTTCAACTAGGTCCTCCTCAGAAGTTTTTGCATCCCCCCTGGCACCTGACGTCTGAACAATGTGCATATTTGTAGGGTCTAAAGGAATCACAGCACCACAACCACGACCACGGAACCTGCGGGGTGGCCTGCCTCTGCCTGTCATTTTTTTTTTAAATGGACACTAACAATACTATTACACCAATTGAGTGGTGGCACCGTGAAAGTGGGCACAGTATACGCTTTGAGACTGACAACAACAAAAAAGACAGATGTTTTAAAAATCACAAATTGTTAATTTTTTGAAATATTACTAGTACTGTGGCAACAAATATGATTGTTTGGCACTATTTGGCAAATGAGCCTGTCTGGCACACACGCTGGGAGAAAGGAAACTGCAATTCAATGGCACTAGGAGACTGAAGAACCACAGTCAAAACAGTTATGATTAAGAAAAATTCCAATCCTGTTACAATAAATATGAGTGGTGGCACTAATTGGCTAGTTGGGACTGGCACACAGGCAGGCAGGCAGGCAGGAGGAAAATGCAATTCAAGGGCACTAGTAGACTGCAGATTGACAGTCAAAACAGTTTTGATTGACAAATTTTGCAATACTGTTAAAAGAAATATGATTGCTAGCACTAATTGGATAGTTGGGCCTGGCACACAGGCTGGCAGGCAGTAGAAAAGTGCAATTCAATGGCACAAGCAAAATGAGGATTAAGATCAACAATCAAGATTTTTTTTATTTGAATTAGTAACTATACTGTGACAACAATTAGGATTGGTGTAAATAGTTGGCAAGACGGCCTGGCACAAAAGGATGGCAGGCAGGAGGGAGATGCAATTCAAGGACACTAGGAGACTGATTACTGACAGTCTAAACAGTGATGATTGACAATTTTTGCAATACTGTTAACAGAAATATGATTGCTGACAACAATTGGCTAGGTGGGCCTGGCTCACAGCAGGCTGCAAGGCAGGAGGAAAGTGCTATTCAATGGCACCAGCAAACTGACGATTCAAATCACAGCAACTATTACCAAAATTTTTAATTTTTAATTATTAGAATACTGTCACAACAAATATGATTGGTGTAAATATTTTTTAAGTAGGCCTGGCACACAGGCTTGGAAGGCTGTAGAAAAGTGCAATTCAAAGGCACGAGCAAACTGAGGGTTAAGATCATCAACAATAAAGATTTTTTTAATTTTAATTAGTAACTATACTGTGACAAAAAAATTTGGATTGGTGTAAATAGTTGGCAAGATGGCCTGGCATAAAAGGATGGCAGACAGGAGGGAGATGCAATTCAAGGACACCAGGAGACTGATTACTGACAGTCTAAACAGTGATGATTGACAATTTTTGCAATACTGTTAACAGAAATATGATTGCTGACAACAATTGGATAGGTGGGCCTGGCTCACAGCAGGCTGCAAGGCAGGAGGAAAGTGCTATTCAATGGCACCAGCAAACTGACGATTCAAATCACAGCAACTATTACCAAAAATTTTAATTTTTAATTATTAGAATACTGTCACAACAAATATGATTGGTGTAAATATTTTTTAAGTAGGCCTGGCACACAGGCTTGGAAGGCTGTAGAAAAGTGCAATTCAAAGGCACGAGCAAACTGAGGGTTAAGATCATCAACAATAAAGATTTTTTTAATTTTAATTAGTAACTATACTGTGACAAAAAATTAGGATTGGTGTAAATAGTTGGCAAGACGGCCTGGCACAAAAGGCTGGCAGGCAGGAGGGAGATGCAATTCAAGGAAACTAGGAGACTGATTACTGACAGTCTAAACAGTGATGATTGGCAATTTTTGAAATACTGTTAACAGAAATATGATTGCTGACAACAATTGGCTAGGTGGGCCTGGCTCACAGCAGGCTGCAAGGCAGGAGGAAAGTGCTATTCAATGGCACCAGCAAACTGACGATTCAAATCACAGCAACTATTACCAAAAATTTTAATTTTTAATTATTAGAATACTGTCACAACAAATATGATTGGTGTAAATATTTTTTAAGTAGGCCTGGCACACAGGCTTGGAAGGCTGTAGAAAAGTGCAATTCAAAGGCACGAGCAAACTGAGGGTTAAGATCATCAACAATAAAGATTTTTTTAATTTTAATTAGTAACTATACTGTGACAAAAAATTAGGATTGGTGTAAATAGTTGGCAAGACGGCCTGGCACAAAAGGATGGCAGGCCGGAGGCAGATGCAATTCAAGGACACTAGGAGACTGATTACTGACAGTCTAAACAGTGATGATTGACAATTTTTGCAATACTGTTAACAGAAATATGATTGCTGACAACAATTGGCTAGGTGGGCCTGGCTCACAGCAGGCTGCAAGGCAGGAGGAAAGTGCTATTCAATGGCACCAGCAAACTGACGATTCAAATCACAGCAACTATTACCAAAAATTTTAATTTTTAATTATTAGAATACTGTCACAACAAATATGATTGGTGTAAATATTTTTTAAGTAGGCCTGGCACACAGGCTTGGAAGGCTGTAGAAAAGTGCAATTCAAAGGCACGAGAAAACTGAGGGTTAAGATCAACACTAAAAAATTTTTTTATTTAAATTAATAACTATACTGTCTGACTGTGACAACAATTATGATTGGTGTAAATAGTTGGCTAGACGGCCTGGCACAAAAGGCTTTCAGTGGCAGGCAGGAGGTAAATGAAATTCAATGGCCCTAGGAGACTGAATATTTGCAGTCCAAAAAATTATGTTTTTTTTTTTTATTACTGTTACAAGAATTGTGATTGGTGCCACTAATTGGCTACTTGGGCCTGGCAGACAGGCTGGCAGATATGAGTCGTGGATGGTAGGTAGGGCAGTAATTTAACATAGTATGCTGTGTAAGTGACAAAAACACAGGACTGATAGAAAATTAAGTTACATTACACTAGCAAAATATTTTAAAATTTTAGATTTTAATATTAAAATTATGTTAAGAAGTGCAATGCACATATGACTCTATGAGTGGTCGCACTGGCTGGCTGCTACGTAGGGCAGCAATTATAACAACAGTATGCTGTGTAAGTCAGATAGACAGTTAGACACAGGCCTGATAGAAAATACAATTAGATTACACTAGCATAATGATTTAAAGACTTTTTTTTGGAAATTTTAAGAAAAAGGTAGGCAAATGCTAATAAAAAAAAGAAGAAAAAAAAAAACGGCACGAAATATAGCCCTAAAAAGGGCTTTTTGGGGTGCTGTGCTTGCAGCAGAGATGAGTGGAGTCCTTCTGGACTGTAAATACACTAGCCTAGCTATGTTTTTCCTATTAATGTCAGGAGCAAAAACACAACACGTCCTCTCATTAAAAAAGCAAGGTCGTTATGAGTCTAAAATGGCGGATTCCGAGTAGCTGGGAGTGTCTGTGAGGGAGTGTCTGATGTTGATTGGCTCTAATGTGTCAGGCTGCTGTGACATAAAGGGTCAAAGTTTCCACAATGATGACACATAGGGGCGGATCGAACATCGCCATGTGTTCGCCCACAAACGCGAACGCGAACAACCTATGTTCGCTGTGAACCGTTCGCGGGCGAACAGTTCGGGACATCACTACTGTTTGATCAGTATGTATGAGTTCCCCAATTGTTCTTTTTAATCTGTCAGCTAGAATTGACGTGAAAATTTTATAATCTAAATTGAGTAATGATATGGGGCGATATGACCCCAACTCTTCCGGATTTTTACCCTTTTTATGAATTAGGGAAACTATTGAATCTGTAAAATAAGGTGAATCAATTTTATTATGCAAAAAATAACTATTGTACAGCCTGGCTAATATTCCCGTTACCTCCTCCTTTAATATTTTATAGAATTCCGCTGGAAGGCCATTGGGGCCTGGGGCTTTATTTACTTTGGTTTTCTCTATTGCGTTCTTAATTTCTGCTTCAGTGATTTCTTGGTTAATGTGTTGAAGTGCTTCGCTAGCCATTTTTGGCATTTTAACTGATTCCCAAAATTTAACTTTCTCATTCTGATCAATTTCCTCCTTAGAATATAATTTTTGGTAGAACCTAAAAAAAGCCTCCCGTATTTCAGATGATTGTGTATAGACTGTGGAACCCTCCTTAATTGTGGGAATTATGTTCCTTTTTTTCCTAAATGTAATAATCTTTGCTAAATACTTGAAATGCCCTGGTACCCCTGACAGAATGCTCTAGTTTTCATATCCTCTCGAGCCCAACATTCTTTCAGATATAACTCCCTCTCATTTTTTGCTTGACTATACTTTTTCCATGTATCTGCCTTGGGATCTCTGATATAGTTACGATAGGAGTTTTTAAGTTGGTTAGCTAGCTGTGTCTCTCTATACTTCCACTTGCGTTTTCTTTCAATCATATATGCTTTAACCTCTCCTCTAAGAGCCGCCTTCCCTGCTTCCCAGAAAGTTTCTATTCTGGGTAAATATGCCTTATTAAATGTATAGTATTCTTTCCATCTCTCTGTAAGCCAAATATGAAATTTCTCGTCAAATATCATATACTTAGGAAAAAAAAAGGCATTCATATATCCAGTATTTCTCTTCCTCTTACTTTCTGCTTTTAATGTAATTATAGCGTGGTCAGATATTAGTATTTCTGTTACCTGAGAGACAAGGTCGCAAGAGAGCACACTTTCGTCAACCAAAAACATGTCTATATGTGAAAAATTTTTATAGCCCTTTGATTCACAGGAGAAACTACATTCATCAGGATGTTGTAATCGCCAGACATCTTTTAATTTAAGTTTTTTGGCGAATTCTCTTAACACTTTTGCCTCCCTCAAATGCTGTTTATTGCCCTTAAAATGGAACCTGTCTAGAAATGGATACATTGTAGCATTTAAATCCCCAGCCAAAATTATGTTTTGGCCCAGATAAGGTGTGAGTTTATTCACCATTTTAGCCCAGAAGCCTCTATCCAGTCCATTAGGACCATAAATAGTACAGAGTGTCCATACTCTCTGTTCAATTTCTATTTGCATAATTATGAATCTCCCTGAGGGGTCTAGCTCTGACCTAATGAGTTTATAAACTAAATTCTTATTAAATAAAATGGCAACACCACATTTTCTGCTATTACAGGGGGTTGCAAATATTTCAGAAATCCAGTTAACCTTTAATTTAGTTAATTCTGATTCTCTTAAATGTAACTCTTGTAGAAATATAATATCAGCATGATGTCGTTTAAGTAATTTAAAAATATTTTTTCTTTTAATAGGGGAGGTAATGCCTCCAACATTCCATGAAGCGAACTTCAGCATTTACTGTTTAAAAAAAGAATTTGCTAAAATTTTGTTTTCTAAAGTTCTACCGTCTTGGGGGGGTGGATCACGCCCGGCACAGAGAAACAAGGGGAAGAAAGAGAGAGAAAAAAAAAAAAAGAAAAGAAAAAAAAAAGAGGGAAAGTTTAAAGGAGAGGGGTGAGATGAACCAGCACACATACATAGGCATACCTGCTGGCATAAATGTCTGTACATATAAAGTCAATCTATTTACCTTGTATCCTTAGCTACCTCTATACCCTTTTCTGTGCAATATCTTCCAGCTTCTGCAGCTGACTTTAGAAGGATATTGTCACCTTCCGCATTTGTAATTATAATTTTTGCAGGATATCTTAATGCAGCTTTTACTCCAGCTTTTATCAAACTCGTGCAGAAGGGTGCCATCATCCTTCTTTTAGAAGAAGTTTCTACAGAAAAATCTTGGAATAAGAACACCTGTTTGGTGCCTACTTTGAAAACCTTAATTTTCCTATACTGTCTCATTATGGTCATCTTATCCTGAAAGTCCAAATATTTTATCAACACCATTCTTGGACGTAAAGACCCATCTGCATGTTAATATTTCCAACTCTGTGAGCTCTTTCTACTCTAATTTTATCAGAAGTTGCCTGCATCCCTAACAGGGCGGGTAAAGTCACTGAGCCAAATAACATTAAGTCCTCCAGATCCGAACTTTCAGGCAGTCCCACTATGCGGATGTTATTCCTGCGGGATCTATCCTCATCAATTTTTAGTTGCATCAATTTAATCTTTTCCTCATAATTTAACCAGCTTGTTTCATATGTGCTGAATCTATCCTCAAGGTCGGAGACTCTATCTTCCACCTCAGATATTCTATTAGAGAAAGCTCTAACGTCTGCTGATAATGTAATAATCTCTTTTTTGATAGAATCAAATTGTGTTAGTATTAGTTCAGCTAATTGATTATTCGAAATTTGTTTTTCTGTAATATCTGCTGAAGCTTCCATCGATCCCTCTATTGCTGTCTCTTGTACTGCCTTGTTTTTTTTTGTCTCTCTTTGCTGGCATAGCTGGAGACCTTGTTTTTAGGTTAGGTATGCATTTTTCCATAAGTGTGACTATGTGTACGTATATAAATGGTCAAATAAGAACAGTTCCAGTTTGGCTTACTTGCCCGGGTCTCATATAAAGATGTTAATGCTAAGAGTGGGTGGAGAGCGAAACGGAGAAGGAAGAGAAAAAAAAAAAACAACCCTAAGTACCTCTGCTTATTTAGTTTTGATTTGTCCCACCTGTGTTTTGAGAATAGTATGCCCTTTTAGATACCGGCCTACTCCGAAGCAGTGCTTTATAGCTTATAATAGATTGTGTCTTGAATGTGATATAACTTGTGTAGGAAGACAAAAAAAGAATGTGGATGAAAAAGACAACTCCTAACTGTATGTTCTAAGCAGCGAGTCACTTCCTCCCCAAGTGTTAGTCTGAATGTGTTTAAAAACTAGTGTGTCCTATTAAGTGCTGTACTGATTTAAAACAGTGCTTTATATCTTGTGATGGAGTATGTCCAAAAAGTGATGTAGCTCATATAGTGAAAGAGAAAAAAAAAAAAAAAAAAAGGAAAGAAGATCAGAGAGACATGTTTCCCTCTCTCTCCCCCCTTCTTACCCTCCTTTACTGCTAGTACTAGAATGAAGTAAAGGGTTAGTGCGAAATTAGCCTAAATGTGATTAAAGAGTAGTGTGTCCTTATAAATTGCCGGATTAATCCGGGATAGTGCTTTTTAGCTTATGAAAATCTGTGTCCAAAACGTGCTATTATTCGTGTGGCGGTAGAAAAAAATAAATAAATAAATAAATACAAAAATGTCTCCTATCTGTACTGATATGTTCTATGTAATATGTCTCTTTCCCCACTTATAATCCCCCTGAGTCAAAATACCAATCGGCTCCTGCTAATTGCTTCTCAAGTCAGAGCCTTCTGATAAAGGTTATCATCTGATAGGCTGAAAATACCACTAGTCTAGCAAATCTTTAAATATCCTACAAATTAAACTTTGTTATATTTAACAATGAGCCAGACCTTCTCAGATAGCTTATATAATATCAGTTTATCAAATTTTTTCTTTGGAACTTAAATAGCAACTTTTCACAATTGACCAATATGCTAAGTGTGTTTTCTGACCACATATATACATTGATTAATTAATACCATCTATCTAAATAGCAGTGCTCCATGATTAGTTCTGTCTAAATACAACATTGTTGGGCTCTCTCTTTTAACCTGAGAAAGTTTTTGCGATTATGTTTCTCAAAACAATATACTGAGACCTTGACATAACCCTGCGTACGGCACTATTTAGTGCTGGTATATATCTAAAGTACAAAGGTCTTTACTTTTTGATCCTTTAGTCTCAAAGCATACTAAAGTTTGACCTATGACTATAGTATCTACCTCTACCCACACATAGAAGGGTAAGGTGGTATTTGAAATATATTACAGATAATTAATACCCTATATTATTTCTCGGTATTACTAGTTATTGCTGTCTTACTGTATATAAAAAAAGAAAAAATATTCTTTACTGTTCCCACTAATCGCTTGATCTGTTGTCCACCATCGTAGACAATTACAACAAAAAACAAAAAGCAAAAACATAACATATAAAACAGCAAGTTTTAACAGTTGCTTGCTATCCTTCTAGCTTAATTAGTATAGCGTTCCAAAGTCAGGAGATGCTGCTCCACTTTTGTATCACTCTGGGAGTAAATTACTATTAGGGTAAACAAGCAACTACCAAATCAGGATCATTCAGAATTTTTATCTCTAATACGTCAAAGAGGTTGGAACTGGTATCCGCAAAGTGTTAAAGTCAATACTTGTATCACATTTTTTCCAGCACAGCTTTTTTTTTTCTTTAAAAGACTTATTGATTTAAACCACAGTCCAGTAAAGTTTATGTGATATTTGACTTTCTTATCCTTTTTGTATAGCTTAACCCCTTGCAACAAAAAACTTTCAGGATTGCAGCTTGTTTTCTTATGCCGTAGTACACCCTTTAAGGCTTATTCCACTGATAAAAGCCGCTTTTCTGCTTTCAAAGGTTTGATAGCCTAGGGCACATTTGTTAAATTAGCATAGTCGAGTGCAGTTAATGGGGTTATCCCCTCTGTTCTCCTTTCTGTGCCCCTTTTCCTTTCCTATCCCCTTTTCCTCTCCAGGCAGGGAAAATATTCAAAGTTATAGTATTATTCTCCCACTGCACAGCTCTGTCTTTAAGGTTTATTTGTCGGAGATAAACAGGAGCTCTCACCTCCGGCAATAGGAGCAATTTTGGCGGGTTATGGTGATAACAGCAGCTCTCTCTCACAGAGCTCTAGCGTGCACGTCTTTCCTCACGCTCCTCCCACAGGAAGTCCCAACCAACAGTGTTATATTAATATGCTTTATAACTTTTAAACCACTAAATTTCTGCCTGTTTCTAATCCCATGCAGCCGGCCCCTCTTGTCAGTCCGTATATAGGTTTTATGATTTTTTCTCTGTAAGACACTGCTAGTCATATAAATAGCACTGGGCTCAGACTTGAGGAAAATTAACTGATGTAGCACTAATTGGTTAAATGCAAGTCTGTACACAACTCTCACATTAGGGGGATGGGTGCAGAGGCTTAGATACAAGGTAATCAGAGATAAAAAGTATATTAATATAATAGTGTTGATTATGAAAAACTGGGGAATGGGTAATAAAATAATTATCTATTGTTTTAAACAATAACAATTTTGGTGTAGACTGCCCCTTTAAATGTTTGATTCCATATCATGTGTACTACTCTCCCTCGCTCTCACTCCCCTCCCTCTTTCTCTCTCACTCCCATCCCCTTCTACCCACCTCGTACTGCCTCTGTCTCTTTTCCTCCCTCTATCTTTTCCTTCCTCTCTTCCTCTACCTCCGTCTCTCCCTCCCTCTCTCTTTCCCTCCCTCCCTCTCTCTTTCCTTGCCTCCCTCTCTCTCTCCCTCCCTCTCTCTCTCCCTCCCTCTCTCTTTCCTTCCCTCTCTCTCTCCCTCCCTCTCTCTTTCCCTCCCTCCCTCTCTCTTTCCTTGCCTCCCTCTCTCTCTCTCTTTCCCTTCCTCTCTCTCTCCCTCCCTCTCTCTCTCTCTCTCTTTCCTTTTCTCCCTCTATATCTCTTTCCATCCCTCTCTTAATCTCCTTCCCTCCCTCCCTTCCTCTCCTTCCCTCCCTCCCTCCCTCCCTCCCTCCCTCTCTTCCTCATCCTGCCTTTCTGGCATATTTGCCCTTTGGCTGCACCTGTCATGTCATCATCCTAGACTCTTCTTTCTCGCTTCCCTTCTCCTTACTCTATTTCTCCTCTCTCTTTTCCTTTCTCCTTTCTCTTCCTGTCTCTACTCTCTTTCACTCTCTCTCTTTCACTCTCTCCCCTTGCCCCCTCCCTCTCACTCTCTCTTTTCACTTGTCCCCTACCGTTCACTCTCTCTCTTCCCTTGTCCCCACCTTCTCCCTCTTCCCCTTCTCTCTCTCTTCCTCTTCTTCTCTCTCTTTCTCTCTCTCTCTCTCTTTCTCTCTTCCCTTCTTTCTCTCTCTTCTCTTCTTCTCTCTCTCTCTTCCCTTCTCCTCTCTCTTTCTATCTTGCTCTCTCTCTCTCTTCCCTTCTGTCTCTCTCCCCTTCTCTCTCTCGTCCCTTCTCTCTCTCTTTCTCTCTCTCTCTCTCTCTCTCTCTCTTCCCTTCTCCTCTTTCTCTTCCCTTCTCCTCTCTCTCTTTCTATTCCCCTCTCCTCTCTATCTCTCTCTTCCTTTCTCTTCTCTCTCTCTTCCCTTCTCTTCTCTCTCTTCCCTTCTCCTCTCTATCTCTTTCTCTCTTCCCTTCTCCCCTCTCTCTCTATTCCCTTCTCCTCTCTATCTCTCTCTTCCCTTCTCCTCTCTCTCTTCGCTTCTCTTCTCTCTTCCCTTCTCTTCTCTCTCTTCCCTTCTCCTCTCTATCTCTTTCTCTCTATTCCCTTCTCCTCTCTATCTCTCTTTCCCTTCTCCTCCTTCTCTCCCTTGTGCCTTCTATCTCTTTCTCTCTTTTCCCTTCTCTCTCTTTCTCTCTTCTCCCTTTTCTCTCTTTCTGCCCCCCTCTCTCCTTTCCCCTCTCTCTCTTTCTTTTCTCTTTTCTTTCTCTCTCTTCCCTTCTTTCCTTCTGGTTTTGACCTTCTAATTGTCGAAAAATATTTTAGGAAAATTTACACACTGTTTATAAATAATTTCAGCAGCAAACACAGTTGTGAAATACTATATGATTTTTTTATATTTTATTTGGAATACATCATACAGCAAACTGGCAAAAAAGAAGTGTGCCTAGATCAATACCTTGGGTAGTCTTTGAGATAAAATAGGTGTTTCTGAATGTCAGAGTTTACCATCACTTTAATAATTTAATGAGAAGGTTGGCAAACAAACTATGACACTACACCAACCCTCCTTGGGATGTCTTGGACTGTTTATCTATAAAAGGTATATGAAAACCAAATTGTTTCTTTCATGATTCAAGATTGTATTATTTACCTATCAAAGCTATATATCTATATTTTTAGTAAACAACCCAAGGTATTGATTAGGGCGATTTTGGTATATTTCATGCCACTGCTTTGCCACCAAATGCGATCATACTAAAAAAATTGTTAAATGTTTTACAAACTTTGGGGTTCACACTGAAATTATTTACATCCTATCGGCTAGATTACGAGTCTTGCGTTAGCCTTAAAAAGCAGCGTTGAGAGGTCCCAAAGCTGCTTTTTAACGCCCGCTGGTATTACGAGTCTGGCAGGAGAGGGTCTACCGCTCACTTTTCTTCCACGACTCGAGTTTACCGCAAATCCCCTTACGTCAATTGCGTATCCTATCTTTTTAATGGGACTTGCCTAACGCCGGTATTACGAGTCTTGGAAGACGTGAGCGGTAGACCCTCTCCTGTCAAGACTCCTACCGCCTTTAAAAGTCAGTAGTTAAGAGTTTTATGGGCTAAAGCCGTAACATAAAACTCTTAACTAAAGTGCTACAAAGTACACTAACACCAATAAATTACCTATTAACCCCTAAACCGAGGCCCCCCCCACATCGCAAACACTTAAATAAATTTTTTAACCTCTAATCTGCCGACCAGACATTGCCGCCACTGTAATACATATATTAACTCCTAAACCGCCGCACTCCCACCTCGCAAACACTAGTTAAATTTTATTAACCCCTAATCTGCCGTCCCTAACATCGCCGACACCTATCTACATATATTAACCCCTAATCTTCCGTCCCCAACGTCGCCGCTACTATATTAAATTTATTAACCCCTAAACCTAAGTCTAACCCCCCTAACTTAAATATAATTTAAATAAAGCGAAATAAAATTACTATCATTAACTAAATTATTCCTATTTAAAACTAAATACTTACCTATAAAATAAACCCTAAGCTAGCTACAATATAACTAATAATTACATTGTAGCTATCTTAGGGTTTATTTTTATTTTACAGGCAACTTTGTATTTATTTTAACTAGGTACAATAGTTATTAAATAGTTATTAACTATTTAATAGCTACCTAGTTAAAATAAGTACAAATTCACCTGTAGAATAAATCCTAACCTAAGTTACAATTACACCTAACACTACACTATCATTATATTAATTACATAAACTAACTACAATTAAATTAAATAAACTAAAGTACAAACCCCCCCCCCCACTAAATTACAGAAAATAAAAAAATAATTACAAGAATTTTAAACTAATTACACCTAATCTATGCCCCCTAGTAAAATAAAAAAGCCCCGCAAAATAATACAATTCCCTACCCTATACTAAATTACAAATAGCCCTTAAAAGGGCTTTTTGCATGGCATTGCCCCAAAGTAATCAGCTCTTTTACCTGTAAAAAAAAAATATGATACCCCCCCAACATTAAAATCCACCACTTATACTCCCAACCCTACTCTAAACCCCACCCAATCCCCCCTTAATAAAATCTAACACTACCCCCTTGAAGATCCCCCTACCTTGAGCCGTCTTCACCCAGCTGGGCACAAGTGGTCCTCCAGAGGGTCCGAAGTCTTCATCCTATCCGGGCAGAAGAGGACCTCTAGACAGACAGAAGGCTTCATCCAGGCGGCATCTTCTATCTTCATCCATCCGGAGCGGGTCCATCTTGAAGCCATCCGACGCGGAGCATCCTCTTCTTCTGATGTCTAAGACTGAATGAAGGTTCCTTTAAAGGATGTCATCCAAGATGGCGTCCCTTCAATTCCAATTGGCTGATAGGATTCTATTAGCCAATCGGAATTAAGGTAGGAAAAATCCTATTGGCTGACGCAATTATTGGAACAGCCAATAGAATGCCAGCTCAATCCTATTGGCTGATTGGATCAGCCAATAGGATTGAAGTTCAATCCTATTGGCTGATTGCATCAGCCACTAGGATTTTTCCCACCTTAATTCCGATTGGCTGATAGAATCCTATCAGCCAATCGGAATTCAAGGGATGCCATCTTGGATGACGTCATTTAAAGGAACCTTCATTCAGTCTTAGCTGTCGGAAGAAGAGGATGCTCCGCGTCGGATGGCTTCAAGATGGACACACTCCGCTCCGGATGGATGAAGATAGAAGATTCCGCCTTGATGAAGCCTTCTGCCTGTCTGGAGGTCCTCTTCTGCCCAGATTGGATGAAGACTTCTGCCCCTCTGGAGGACCACTTGTGCCCAGCTGGGTGAAGACGGCTCAAGGTAAGGGGATCTTCAAGGGGGTACTGTTAGGTTTTATTAAGGGGGGATTGGGTGGGTTTTAGAGTAGGGTTGGGAGTGTGGGTGGTGGGTTTTAATGTTGGGGGGGTATTGTATTTTTTTTACAGGTAAAAGAGCTGATTACTTTGGGGCAATGCCCCGCAAAAAGCCCTTTTAAGGGCTATTTGTAATTTAGTATAGGGTAGGGAATTTTATTATTTTGGGGGGGGGGGCTTTTTTATTTTATTAGGGGGATTAGATTAGGTGTAATTAGTTAAAATTCTTGTAATTATTTTTTTATTTTCTGTAATTTAGTGTATGTTTTTTTTTGTACTTTAGATAATTTAATTTAATTGTAGTTAATTGTAGTTAATTTAGGTAATTAATTTAAAGGGACACTGAACCCAATTTTTTTTCTTTTGTGATTCAGATAGAGCATGCCATTTTAAGAAACTTTCTAATTTATTCATATTATCAAATTTTCTTCATTCTCTTGGTATCTTTATTTGAAATGCAAGAATGTAAGTTTAGATGCCGGCCCATTTTTGGTGAACAACCTGGGTTGTTCTTGCTGATTGGTGGATAAATTCATCCACCAATAAAAAAGTGCTATCCAGAGTTCTGAAACAAAAAAAAGCTTAGATACCTTCTTTTTCAAATAGAAATAGCAAGAGAACGAAGAAAAAATGATAATAGGAGTAAATTACAAAGTTGCTTAAAATTGCATGCTCTATCTGAATCACAAAGGAAAAAAATTGGGTTCAGTGTCCCTTTAATGATAGTGTAGTGTTAGGTGTAAGTGTAACTAAGGTTAGGATTTATTTTACAGATAAATTTGTACTTATTTTAACTAGGTAGTTATTAAATAGTTAATAACTATTTAGTAACTATTCTACCTAGTTAAAATAAATACAAAGTTGCCTGTAAAATAAATATAAATCCTAAACTATCTACAATGTAACTATTAGTTATATTGTAGCTATCTTATGGTTTATTTTATAGGTAAGTATTTAGTTTTAAATAGGAATAATTTATTTAATTGTAGTTATTTTATTTAGATTTATTTAAATTATATTTAAGTTAGGGGGGTGTTAGACTTAGGTTTAGACTTAGGTTTAGGGGTAAATAAATTTAATATAGTAGCGGCGACGATGAAGGCGGCAGATTAGGGGTTAATAAGTGTAGTTAGGTTGCAGCGATGTTGGGAGGGCAGATTAGGGGTTAATAAATATAATGTAGGTGACGGCGATGTTGGGGGCAGCAGATTAGGGGTTCATAGGAATAACGTTGGTGGCGGCCGTGTCCGGAGCGGCAGATTAGGGGTTAATAATATAATGCGGGTGTCGGCGATGTCGGGATGGCAGATTAGGGGTTAATAAGTGTAATATTAGGGGTGTTTAGACTCGGGGTTCATGTTAGGGTGTTACATCTAAAAAAACCTCCCCCTTCACTTGTGCACTCTGGAACACTCGCTCTGTTTGCAACAAGATCACTTCTATCCATGATCTCTTTATCTCCCACTCTCTTAACCTTCTGGCTCTTACAGAAACCTGGCTCTCTGCTTCAGACACAGCATCCACTGCTGCACTGTCACATGGGGGTCTCCATTTCAGCCACACTCCTAGGTCTGGCAATAGACAAATAGGTGGTGTCGGTATTTTACTTTCCTCTCGTTGCACCTTCCAACAAATACAGCCCTTCTCTTCATTCACATTTTCTTCATTTGAAGCACACATGATTTGGTTATTCTCTCCCCTCTCTTTACATGTTGCAGTCATATACCGCCCCCCCGGCTCCCCAACTCAATTTTTAGATCACTTTGCTGCCTGGCTTCCTTATTTCCTTTCCTCAGACACCCCTGCCCTCATTCTTGGTGACTTTAACATCCCTCTTGACAATCCCAATGCCTCCTCTGCAATACAACTTCTTCAACTGACTTCCTCTTTCGGCCTGTCACAATGGACTAACTCTCCCACTCACAAATATGGTCATTCCCTTGATCTGATTTTCACCTATAGATGCACTCTTTCAAATTTAACAAACTCCCCTTTTCCTCTCTCTGACCATCATCTCCTAACTTGCAACATCACTTCCCTACCTACAACTCCCCCTCCCTCTACCCCTCACACCAAACTTCACAGAAGCACTAAGTCACTAGATCTGCATCAGCTTGCTAGCTCTCTCAAACCTCTCCTCTCATCCATCACCTCCTCCTGCCCTGACCAATCTATCTGCCAGTATAATTCCACCCTTACATTGGTCATTGACACTCTTGCCCCTCCAACCTTAGCTCAGAAACCACACTCTCATCCTCAGCCCTGGCATACTCCTCTGACACGATACCTACGCAGATGCTCCCGTACTGCTGAGCGACATTGGAGGAAATCTCGGAGTTCAGCTGACTTTCTTCACTACAAGTGCATCCTGAACTCCTACTATTCTGCCCTTAATCTTTATAAGCAACAATATTTTTCTAATCTCATCTCTACTCTTTCCTCTAACCCTAAACGTCTGTTCTCCACGTTCAACACTCTTCTCCGCCCACCCCCACCTCCTAACACAACCTCTCTCTCAGCTCAAGATTTTGCAAGCCACTTCAACAAAAAAATTGACTCCATCAGAAGTGAAATCAGCTCTCAGACCAATCTCCCACCCCCTCAAAAGCTCACGATCACCCAAAACCCAAATATCCAAAAATGCAGCTCTTTTGCCCCTGTTAATGAGGATGATGTTTCTGCCCTTATACTGTCCTCCCACCTCACTACCTGTCCCCTCGACCCCATCCCCTCACAGCTACTCCCCTCCCTCTCTTCTGCCCTCACCCCCATACTCACACACATTTTCAACCTCTCCCTCAGCACTGATATATTTCCCTCATCTCTAAAACATGCACTGGTCACACCTATCCTCAAAAATCCTTCCCTTGATCCAACCTCCCCTTCCAATTACCGCCCTATTTCCATACTCCCTCTTGCCTCAAAGCTCCTTGAAAAGCTAGTTTACGCACGTCTATCCCATTTCCTTACACTAAACTCTCTTCTTGACCCACTGCAATCTGGATTTCGTTCCCATCACTCTACAGAGACAGCAATTGTCAAGGCTACCAATGACCTTCTTACAGCAAAATCCAAAGGCCATTTCTCTCTGCTTATCCCCCTTGACCTGTCTGCAGCCTTTGACACTGTTGACCACCCTCTTCTGCTCCAAACCCTCCAATCCTTCGGCATCAGTGACACAGCTCTCTTGTGGTTCTCTTCCTATCTGACTAACCATACATTTAGTGTAGCCTTCTCCGGAGCATCCTCTGCCCCGTTACCACTTTCTATTTGGGTACCTCAAGGCGCTGTCCTTGGTCCCCTTCTCTTTTCAATCTACACGTCGTCACTAGGTTCCTTAATAAAGTCCCATGGGTTTCAATACCATTTGTATGCCGATGACACCCAAATCTACCTCTCTGCACCAGACCTACCTCCTTCCTTACTAACCCGTGTCACTAACTGTCTTTCTCACATCTCATCTTAGATGTCCTCTCACTACCTTAAGCTAAATCTCTCCAAAACTGAACTACTTATTTTTCCCAATGTCTCCACCCCCAAAATTTCTATAACTGTTGATAATTCCATCATTACCCCTACCCCGCACACCCGATGTCTTGGGGTCACACTTGACTCAGATCTTTCCTTCACTCCTCACATTCAGTCCTTGGCTAAAGCCTGCCGCTTCCACCTTAAAAACATTGCTAAAATTAGACATTTCCTTACACAAGATACAACCAAGATTTTAATCCACTCTCCCATCCTTTCCCGCCTCGACTACTGCAATTCCTTCCTCTCTGGTCTATCTAGCTTCCGCATAGCTCCTTTACAATCCATTATGAATGCCTCTGCCAGTCTCATCTTCCTTACTCGTCGCTCTTCATCTGCTGCACCTCTCTGCCAATCCCTTCACTGGCTTCCTCTTGCCTCTAGGATTAAACATAAAATCCTCACCCTGACATATAAAGCTCTCAACTGCACTGCTCCCCCCTACATCTCAGAACTTGTTTCTAGATACTCTCCCTCCCGTCCCCTTCGATCAGCTCAGGATCTCCTCCTCTCCTCCTCTCTTGTTACTTCCTCACATTCACGTTTACAGGACTTCTCCAGACTGGCCCCCATCTTGTGGAATTCCCTGCCTCGCTCCATAAGACTCTCTCCTAGTTTTAACAGGTTCAAGCACTCCCTAAAAACTCTACTATTCAGGGATGCATACAACCAACACTAACCTTTCCTAACGCCATTGCTTTCCCCTTGAACCCCTTAGAATGTAAGCCGACTATGTTTACAGCGCTGCGGAATCTGTTGGCGCTCTAAAAATACCTGATAATAATAATAATAAGGTGTAGACATAAAATGTATTTCCCCATAGGAATCAATGGGGCTGCGTTAGAAGCTGAACGCTGCTTTTTTGCAGGTGTTAGGTTTTTTTTCCAGCTGAATCTGCCCCATTGTTTCCTATGGGGAAATTGTGCACGAGCACGTTTAGCCAGCTTACCGCTACCGTAAGCAACGCTGGTATTGAGGTGAGATGTGGAGCTAAATTTTGCTCTACGCTCACCTTTTTGCGGCTAACGCCAGGTTTAAAAAAACCTGTAATACCAGCGTTGTCTTAAGGGAGCAGTGAAAAAAAAAGGCTCGTTAGCAACGCACCCCTGTTACCGCAAAACTCGTAATCTCGGTGTATGTAAGCAGTCATGACACAAATGGTTATAAAAGCTTCTCTGGGACCTCCTTTGTTCAGAAATAGCAGACATTGTTTTAACACTGCTTTTTTATAATTAGAACGCCACTAATTGCAGCTGCGCACCACACTTCTTATATTCCTGGCAGTGATGGAGTTAATCAGATAGCTTGCAAGGTTACATTTAGTTGTATTGTAGAGATTATCCCCTGACCCTACCTGATCCCTCGTAAACAGCTGTCTTCCCTCCCTCGCACCACAAGCATTGCCGCCATCGAAGGTACTGGCAGACAGTCTACAAATAGTTAATTGTAGTGCGATCCCTCCCTAACTAACAGCTCTTTAACCCTCCTCCACCTTCTAGTGGCCACCATCTTGGGTAATGGCAGCTGTCTGCCATTACCCAATTTATATATATTTTAAGGATTTAAAAAAAAAAAACAACAATTTTAATAAAAAGATATTGGGGCTGAATTACCAAGGTGTCAATTGGCCCCAATGCAGCTGTTTCAGGCTTGCCAAAAACAGCAGTTAAGAAGCAGAGGTCTTAAGACTGCTGCTCCTTAACTGGTCTGCTGTCTCTGAGGCGCAGGACAGCAATCAGCCCAATCGAATATGATCGGGATTATTGACACCCCCTACTAGTGGCCTGCAGTGGGCGGCATTGCACAAGCAGTTCACCAGAACTGCTTGCTTGTGCAATGCTAAATGCCTACAGCATATGCTGTTGGCATTTAGTGATGGCAGGCGGACATTATCCAACCGAAATATGATAAATCAACCCCATTATCTGTAGTGTAGCGACCCCTCTTCACCCTCACTGCTCCCCCCCCAAGTGATCTTCCCCTCTCCAACCCTCCCTCACAAAACTCTTCGTCAGCTCAGAAGACCCGGCCACACGGCTCATTTCTTCTCCCACTTACAGCACAGACTGCAGCATGAGGGAGAAGGCTGGATGTGGGTACTACGTCAACAGGGTACTCTGAGCAAAGTACACTGTGATGTAGTACCTACATCCATTTGGCTCAAAGGGTTAAACAACTTTCCAATTTATTTTAGCACCAAATGTGCTTTGTTCTATTGGTATTTATTGTGGAAGGATAAACCTAGATAGGTTCATATGCTAATTTCTAAGATCATGCAGCCTGCCCCCTATCACACTGTCTAACTGTGAAAAACTCACAGATCCCCCTGATATTTCCTACATAACACTGGGCTGACACTTGTGGAAATTCAGCTGACTGAGCACTGATTGGCTAAATAATTTGGCTAAATTGCAAATCTGTACACACCTGTGAGAAAAGGGGGATGGGTGTAGATACAAGGTAATCCATACCCCCCCAACTGTCCCGATTTTCGTGGGACAATCCCGATTTTAGGGGTCTGTCCCCCTGTCCCGGGTTGCTAGCCATCTGTCCCGATTTGCCCCAAGCATTATAAAAATAAAAAAATGTTTTTGTTTTTTTTGTTTTTTAATTCTGTTGGGCCCATACTCAGAGGCAGCTGGCTTTGCTCTCACAGTTAGATACCTGTTAGATTCCCTGTGGAAAAGGAATGGTGTGTGGGTTAAGCAGGAGTAAGAAGGCTGTATACACTCTGACCACTGGTATTTGCCTTCAGTTTTATACAATGAGCAGTGCTAATACCAGGGTAACGAACAGTGGCAGCCGCAGACTGCCAGCTAATGTGCTTGCCAACTCCAGGACCCCATACAATGAATTACAGATACCCATATATGATGTAGTGTGTGTGTGTCTATCTGTATCCATAACTGTATGTGTGTATCTGTATGTATAAGTTTATGCTATTTAGTGTGTGTGTGTGTCTGCATGTATAAGTGTGTATCTGCATGTATAAGTGTATGCTATGTAGTGTGTGTGTATCTGCATGTATAAGTGTATGCTATGTAGTGTGTGTGTATCTGCATGTATAAGTGTATGCTATGTAGTGTGTGTATGTGTATCTGCATGTATAAGTGTATACTATGTAGTATCTGTGTATCTGCATGTATAAGTTATGCTATGTAATGTGTGTGTGTATCTACCTGTATAAGTGTATGCTATGTAGTGTATGTGTATCTTCATGTGTAAGTGTATGCTATGTAGTGTGTGTATCTTCATGTGTAAGTGTATGCTATGTAGTGTGTGTGTATCTGCATGTATAAGTGTATGCTATGTAGTGTGTGTGTATCTGCATGTGTAAGTGTATGCTATGTAGTGTGTGTGTGTATCTGCATGTATAAGTGTATGCTATGTAGTGTGTGTGTATCTGCATGTGTAAGTGTATGCTATGAATTGTGCTACTGTGCATTTTTGCTGACTTTAAAGGCCAGAATTTAGAATATTAATGGGGAATGCAGAGAGCAGTTTTAAAGAATTTATTATTAAATGTCCAATTAATATTTAGCAATGTCTTTGCAAAGGATAATTAAATACATAGCTCACATAGCCATACCAGTGGTTTGAGCTTGTGTTTGATTTGCTGCCTAAGTGTATTCAAATCTATGACTTTATTAATAATTTTATTTATATTACTTTGGTCTTATGATTTTTTTAAGCCCCACCCACCACATTTCAATTTTTTTGCCGTTGGGGGGGGGGTGTCCCTCTTTTGAATTTTGAAATGTTGGGAGGTATGGTAATCACAGATCTAAAAATTACATTAATATGAGTATTGGTTATGAAAAACTGGGGAATGAGTAATAAAGGGATTATCTATCTTTTTAAACAGTGACAGTTTTGGTGTAGACTGTCCCGTTAAATAATCTTTGAATTTCGTCAAGTTTATTAGCCGCTACAGACAGCCTTATATCAGGGCATGCTATCAGATATTCACAGCAGCACAGTGAAAAGGTCATGTGTTCCATATGGATATAATATTGCGCTCCTGTGGATTTACCTAAAGAGCCATCACTGCTTGGTATGAGATAAGGGGGCAGTCTGCAGAGGCTTAAATACAAGGTAATTACAGAGATAAAAAGTATATTAAAAAGTATATTAATATAACAGTGTTGGTTGCGCAAAACTGGGGACTGAACAGTGTAGGTTGCGCAAAAAAAGTTGACTGTCCATTTAAGTTAAATGTTCAGATTAGGATTATTACATGCCTAACAAAAGTGAAATAAATACCACCAATAAAATTGTATGATATGCTATTGCAGATGTATGGAAGCAGCTACTTTGAGAGACTTCTTGAAGCAGCGGGGTGTCGACAAGGATTTCATCCAGAAAATGGAAAAAGAAAATGTAAGTATCTATTAGCATTTACATTTGTATTGATCATAGTTGTTAATCGTTAAAAGCAATTTTTTCCCTAAGATTTTGCTGCTGCCTAACATGAGAAATAAATTAACATAAGAAATAAAACACCTATCGTTGTTGAATATCAATTTTTTTACTTTTAATTGTATGTTATTCATTACTTTCATTACTTTCTATACACTCCCCTACCTTTAATCCTTTGCATGTATGCTCTTTAAAAATGCTCTGCTAATATTCAGATTCAATGGGGCCTATTTATTAAAGGTCTTGCGGACCTGATCCGACAGTGCGGATCAGGTCTGCAAGACCTCGCTGAATGCGGAGAGCATTCAGCATTGCACCAGCAGCTCACAACAGCTGCTGGTGCACTGCCGCCCCCTGCAGACTCTCGGCCAATCGGCCGCCAACAGGGGGTGTCAATCAATTGAATTCTGGCGATTCCTGTCTGCCTGCTCAGAGCAGGCGGACAGGGTTATGGAGCAGACCGCTGCTTCATAACTTGTGTTTCTGGCGAGTCTGAAGACTCGCCAGAAACACGGGCCCACAAGCTCTATTCGGAACTTGATAAATGCACCCCAATAACTTCTGACTTTCCTCTCATCTCTCTGCTACAGTGTAGCTGATACAGACAATTACACCTATTTTACACCATCAACCTAGTTTGATCACTAATGTACACTAGTTAATAATCTTTATCTCCAACCATCTTGTGTTCTTTGTAGGTTAACACTTCTGTGATATCATTAATGTCTGACAATGAGTTGGCAAAATACATTCCAAGATCTGGAGATAGAATAGCTACATTGTCCTTCTGCAGGAGAAGCAATGAATCCAGCAACACCAATGCATCCAGCAACTACAGAAGAGATCATATACTGACATGATTATGACACAAATTAGCATCAATGGATGAAAAGACACCTAAAAAAAGTAATCTACATGGATTGGGAACAGAAGTGCTGAGAAGACTGAAAGACGTGTAGAAATTGGTTGGATGGATTTTGACATGGAACAGCAGAGATATAAACAGGTGAAGGCAATCAGAGGTGGAGTAACAAGACAACTGACTGTAGACAAAGCCAGTACTATGCTGGACATCAAGTCCTTGGCTGAAAATCTTTTTTTTTCCCAATGGATTGTCTGGAAAGAAAAAAACTCTTGGCTTATTCTACTGAAATCCATTCTTCTCAAATTCAGGTAAACAGTTCAAACACTGTGGAAGATCTATACATTCAAAGCAAGGTTAGAATGCTAACACTTTACCTTTGCACTAAACAAGAGAATAAGGAGCTACTTACAGACGAAGAGGGTCAAGCCATGAGAAATTCAACTCCAGTTTTAGATCCCACTGAAGGTGGGCAAGATATTTTAGCTGAAGGTGCAATACATGATATGAGTGCACAAGAGATTGACTTAGAAGTTCTTATAGGAGCTAATTCAAATTACGAGGTATAGTTGGATGACACACAGCCCTGGAATGGTCAGTCACCTCAGGATGTGACTGGATTTGAATCTTATCCAGCAACCCACACCTTGACCTTGCAGAGCCGTATTGAACCTGACCCTGCTCTCATAACATTGCACTTGATGGCACAGTCTATTAGTAATCCTGAAACGTCTGTCATCGAAGAGTCCACACAGATTCTTAGCGTAACCGCACCTTCTCCTGAAATACAAGTAAATTATGAACATTTTCCCAAAACTATCACCTTAATCATTAGGAGAGGCCATTGTCTGTTTGATCTTATCAAAGAATTGAAAAATCCAGATATTTTAATGGCAGGAGTGAATGTTAGAATGTGCCTACCTAATGGTGATCTTGAAAAGAGAGAGGACTGTCTAACTAAGTTCTTGACAGAATTATATGACAGGTGTACTTTGGGAGCTAATGTTAAAGTGCCATTTATCAGACATGACTATCAGTCCGAAGAGTAGTAGGATGGAACCTAGTCCGCTACTTTCCTGTCAGATTGGCAGTACCATTTCTTGAAGAGGTACTGTATGGAAGAAGTACTAGCAGCTATAAGCATTCATTCTTGCATTATGTTTCAGAACAAGAGAGACAAGTGGATATAGATTCTTTGTTAGACATACTTGATGTTCATGAGTGCCACCAGGTCCCAAACAAAGACACTTTTCTTCTATTACTGTCACAGATGGGACACAAGGCAATAATACAAGCACCCATGTATGTTATTGAATGTTGGCGTCCTATTGTGATGTCTCTGGAAATTGCAATACCCCAAGAAGCTCTGTATGATCTCATACAGAAGAAGATACCAACTGGAAATTCAGTGAGAGATCTCCTTTTGTTCCCAGACAATATGACACCACACCAGCTTGGAGTTGCCCGCTACCTTAAAAGGTATGTTGGTGAAGTTGATCAGCAAACCCTCCATAATTTTCTTCGTTTTTGCACTTGATCAAACTTGGTTGAAAATCCTGTCACAATCGAGTTCATTGAAACAACAGAATTTCAGCGCACACCTCAGTCGCACACATGTGGATGCATTCTAAAGTTGCCTATATGTTATCATAATTACTCTGACCTTAGGAGTGACTTCAATGCCTTACTTTCAAGCTCTGTATGGGTAATGGACATCATTTAGACTGCAATGGCAGTTACGTTTTCAGCAATTATTGTTAGTTTAATGTGTATCTGAGATGTTTTTTGTAATTGAATCTTGGAGTCCTCTTGTTATGGCTCAGGAACGTGCATTACGTGAAGAAATTCTTCATGACCTCATATAGCAGAACACACCAAGTGGAAAGAGAGCAAAAGATCTCTTTTTGTTCCGAGATAGGATGACATGATCTGAAGTGTTAAAGGGAAACTAAACCCAAAATTTTTATTTCATGATTCAGATAGAGCAACAATTTTAAGCAACTTTCTAATTTACTCCTATTATCAATTTTTCTTCATTCTCTTGCAATCATTATTTGAAAAAGAAGGCATCTAAGCTAAGGAGCCAGACAATTTTTGGTTCAGACCTCTGGATAGCACTTGTTTATTGGTGGGTGCATTTAGCCACCAAGCAATCAGCAAGCACAACCCAGGTTGTTAACCAAAAATGGGCCGGCTTCTAAACTTACATTCTTGCTTTTCAAATAAAGATAGCAAGAGAATGAAGAAAAATTGATAATAGGAGTAAATTAGAAAGTTGCTTAAAATTGCATGCTCTATCTAAATCATGAAAGAAAAAAATGTGGGTTCAGTGTTCCTTTAACTTAAAATACTAGTTTACCCAAATGGTTACCTTGTGCTCTAGCAACAGTTAACCCTTAGGGGCATAATTAACAAAGGTCTGCTGGTGCAACGCCGCACCCTGCAGATTCGCAGCCAATCAGCCGCTAGCAGGGGGTGTCAATCAACCCGATCGTATTCGATTGGGTTGAATTGTGGTGATGTCTGTCCGCCTCCTCAGAGCAGGTGGACATGTTATGGAGCAGCAGTCTTTAGACCGCTGCTCCATAACTTTTGTTTCTGGCGAGTCTGAAGGCTCACCAGAAACCACCAAGCACCATACGGAGCTTGACAGATATGCCCCTTAGACTGTAATCTACCACCACCACTGGTACTTGCCTCTTTCCTGAGGAAACTCCCATGCAGTCTTCACCAGCCATGGTTGTTCAGCCCTGGCTGGATTTTGTCAAAAGCAACATCTTCAATTGAGCTGCACAGAGCTTATCTCTGATTGGCTGTGCCATACTTCCCTAAGCAGCTCTTTACCAGCATGGTCCTGGCTGATGAAGACTGTGGGGGACTTTTCGGCAGGAGAAAGATAATTACCAGGGGTGGAGGGGTAGGGCAATAGTTTACACTAGTAGTTAACTATTTAAAGAGAAAGAGCTAACTGTAAGTGTAAACTGGCGCTCTAACAGATATATAGGTTAAATCGATCAGCAAACTGTTTATCTTTTTTTCACTGGATTACATTTTATAGGAAATCTTATTAAACCTTTGCTAATTGAAACATGAGACTTTAAGTTCAGAGCCCAATCACGCCCGTGGATGCATACTGAAGTTGCCTGTGGGTTATCATAAATATACCACCGTCAGGAGTGATTTTAATCTAGTCTAAATTGTGTACAACTCTTAAAGGGACACTGAACCCTTACTAAAAATAGTGGATGTTCAGTGACACCCCACATCCCTCCACCAGCAATTGTTATCGTTTAGTTTTATGGTATGGCTGTGGTAGCATTAATATACTACCAGTTATAAGGAAACAATGCTTTACTGTGTGGACGGTAGCATTGGGTACCGCCTAGCACAGTTAAATATATATCTTTTTCTTTCTGCTGGAGGGGGTAAATGACTGAACTATCAATACTTTGTACTTTTATAAACTTAAGTGGAACATTGGCCCTTTTAATGTACATTTGCGATGCATGTTATTGAATGCTGGTATACGTTTGTGATGTCCCTGGCAAGTACTTTACTTTACTAATTCTTCACAACCTCATACACCTGGAAATTCAGCAAAAGATCTCCATGTGTTTGCAATTTGCATCTACATGCAACCTTAAAGGGACATTGCACAGAAATAAAATCTTACATAACTTATTTTATTAAAGCAACAGTTTATACTATGAGGCATATTTATTAAATGTCTGTCAGACCTGATCTGACAGTGCGGATCAGGTCCGTCAGACATCGCTGAATGCGGAGAGCAATACGCTCTCCGTATTCAGCATTGCACCCGCAGCTCTTGTGAGCTGCTAGTGCAACACCGCCCCCTGCAGACTCGCGGCCAATCAGCCACCAGCAAGGGGTGTCAATCAACCCGATCGTACTCATAATGCTGTTTCTGGCGAGTCTGAAGACTCGCCAGAAACCCGGGCCCTCAAGCTCCATTCGGAGCTTGATAGAAAGGCCCCTATGGGTTAACTGTAGGGAAACTAAGTTAAACACTAGTGTAAACTGTTACCACAAACAAATTACACTAAACAAGCTTTAGATTATACTTAAAGAGACATGAAACCCATTTTTTTTTTTCGTTGTGATTCAGATAGTGAATACAATTTTAAAAAAGTGACCAATTTACTTCTATTTTCAAATTTGTATCAATGTCATGTTATTCTTTATTAATTGCATATCCAGGTAGCACTACTTGACAGGATATAGGGATACCCTCTAGTATTGTTGCTACCCCTTGAGTGCTAACGATGGCTCTGAGCCGTCGCAAAGTTTCCAACTCTGGTGCTAACAACAGCTCAGAGCCTTCGCTAGCACTCTCCCACCTTGAAAAGGGATCTGGGGGCTCCCATCCGCTCCTACCCCGGCGATCAGGCCTGCATAGTGACAGGTATCGCAGGGGCTTCACGTTTTGCGCGGTGACGTCACTGAGCAACTTTATTACAAATTTACAATACAAAGTATAGGGAAAGGGGCATGCTGCTTAGAAGCCTGTATCTCAGGCATCTAAGCAGCTACAGACCCCCAAGACCCACTGTTGGAAAGGTAATCGCCTAACATTTACAATAGTGGGGGATCTGATTTTTTTTTTTTTTTTAAAAAGACTATAAAAAAAACTTAAATCATCTTAGCACCCAGGTGGGAAAGTGCTTAGCGCTCACTGGGGCCTATTTATTAAATGCCTGTCCGACATGATACGATCAACGGATTATGTCCGACAGACATCGCTGAATGCGGAATGCAATACACTCTCCGCATTCAGCATTGCACTAGCAGCTCTTGTGAACTGCTGGTGCAACGCCGCCCCCTGCAGATTCGTCACCGCTAGCAGGGGTTGTCGGTCGGGTTGATTGCACGCGAGTTCTCTCCACCTCCTCAGAGCAGGCGGACAGGTTATGGAGCAGCGGTCTTTAGACCGCTGCTTCATAACTGGTGTTTCTGGCGAGTCTGAAGGCTCGCCAGAAACACGGCCCTTCAAGCTCCATACGGAGCTTGATAATTGGGCCCCCAAAGGGTTAAAGGGGCAAAAAACGCAAACAAATATTTCAAGATTCAGATAAAGCATACAATTATAAACAACTATCCAATTTACTTGTATTATCTAATTCCTTTGTTGAAAGTATACCTAGGTAGGCTCAGGAGTAGCAAATTAGCAATGCATTACTGGGAACTATCTGCGGATTGGTGACTGCACATAGAAGCCTTTTTTGATTGGTTCACCTGACGTGCTTAGATTGCTCCCAGTAGTGCATTGCTGCACCTTCAACAAAGGATACCAAGAGATTGAAGCAAATTAGATGAATTAGATGATAGAAGTAAATTGAAAATGTATTTAAAATGGTATGTTCTACCTGAATCATAAAAGAAAAATGTTGGGTTTCGTGTACCTTTAACTGCTTCTATGTACTGCTGCAGACACATGCATACTCCTCATTTACCTTCCTGTTTTTCAATAAAGGATAAGAAGAATAGGAAGATAATTTGATAATAGAAGTAATTTGGAAAGTTGTTTAAAACTGCTGCCCTATCTGAATCATGAAATAAAAATAATTGGTTTCATGTCCCTTTAAAGTCTATGTGTATTTTTCAACTATGAACCCTGTTGGAATTGTAATGTCAAGGTATTTGAAATATTATTAAATAATATATAGAAATATATTTAACTTTATTTAATAAATCTGTGGATGTGAACATGGTCTGTAGGACAAAGGATTAGATCTCCCCCACTCCAATTGCACAGGAGACATTCTTGGCTGAAAGGAGAACAAAGGATTATCTCTGGGAGATCTCACACACTCAATATGTTAAATTATGCAATTGTATAATTTAGCAAGGAACTAAAATATAACATAGTTTCAGGATACAGGCAAATATATGGAGACGAAATGTCTGAATTACCCTTTTGGAACTGATCAAAATCATAGAGAAACAACTTTTATGCACATGGGTGTTAATTATCAAATACACATCTGCACTGCTGGCTAAACAGGAAATATGCTGTTTTAAAGACTTTTACAACTCCTCATGGATTGACCCCATGTGGAGCAATAAAGGCCTTGGGAAACACAGACAAATGCTAAGGTGTGACTCTGGAAGTTCACGTAAGCAGACAGCAAATAAACATTTATTTTTTTCTCTCTCTGTTTAAATACATGCCCCAGAATGTATTAAATATAGAAATTTGGGAAATTGTCTAATTCTATATTATTATTACATGGGTATTTGCTAAGCTTGGGAGGTAACTGTTTTAGTCAGTCAAAAATGTGTAATAACCTCTGTTTTGCTTATATTTTTCAGACAGATAAATTCAGATATACATAGAAATGATATATATGTTTTGAAAACACAAAAGATCTTACTTAGCCTCTGTGTTTTTAAGAATATAAATAAATACTTATGGACCATACACATATTAATGCTTGGATCATCTCTAATAATTATTTCTATTTTTATTGCAGACAACCATTGGTCATGAGCATCAATCTTAGAAAGAGACGGAATGCCGCATGAAATGAATTAAGTCATATCATATAAACGTACAAATAAATGTTTATAAAGTTTCACATACATCTTTTAAAATATAGTGAGATGAAAATATGGAAGTTACTTTGATGTGATATGACTATGAGATATATATTTGATGTGATATAACTATGAAATATAAGTTATTTTAATATAATGTTAGATATGTGATGTTTCATATCAAAATGATCAGAAAATTCATTAAGATATAACTTATCCAAAACAAATATTATGAATAGTTGTCGCAGTAAATTATGATAAAATTAATAACCATTTCATAGAAATACTGACTTAAGTTGTTTCAAATGTTGCTGTGTCTGTTTGTGCTGCCACCTGGTGTTATGTTGCGAGAACTACAGCCAGAAGGTTCTCTCTGGCTGTTAAAAATGAAATTTCCAAGGGCCAATCCGATTTAGACTTCCCAGATAACCAATGGGAAGGTCAGCTCCCGCAGGGCCACCCACAATTTACCAATGATGGGAAAACCAAATAAAAAGTGAATGCAATGGAGAGAAAGAGACAGATTTTCTGCTGAAGCTAAAACTTGTAACTGGTTCCCGCTGGGTGTGAGATACCACTTTACTTGAGCAAAGCTAATCTACCCTTCTCATTGATTGCGATATACATTTATTGGTGATCTGAGGTAAAATAATTCCTACCAAGGAATATCGGATATCGACTGCTTTTTACTTTGGTAACGTATTCAAGGTTTTGTAAGATAAGTTATATGCATAGTTAATTTGTATTTAATAGATTTAAAGAAGCAGTGTGTTTTTCTCAAGTTAGCATTTCACAGCCTATATACATATATTGTTTAAATCTGCGTCTGATTGACCAAGTAACTCATCTATGCAAGTTCTGATATTGTCAGTTAATTTTGTATTAGGATAAATTGCAGTTAAATAGCAGAATATATATATTATCCTATTGTTTTATAAACACTGTTTAGAATTGTATTGCTTAGATGTTAAAGGTTTTTAGTCCCATTGTGTTAAATAAATAAAAGGCTGAATTGTGAAGGTATATTTTTCTGGGTTTTGTAAGAAGGATAGCATATCTTAAGAGTTGGTTTTAACGCATATAAACTTTTATTTAGTTTCCTTTTATTGCAAATATAGTTCAATATGTTCATGGATATTAACTAAATAAAAGAATTCAGGTATTTATATTAATTGTCTGGTCTAGTAGATGCATGGTTAATTAGGGTTTCTATTTTTTTTTTTTATATTGTGTTTGTAACCCTGCCATAAACTGATTTATTATTTGGATAGCACTACTAAGATTCTTATAAATATACTGACATAATAATTGGAGGCACTTTGCATGAGATTTAATAATATCCATCATAATTGATATAATATATTTGTAAGTAAATAGAAATTATTATAAAAGAGAAAAAAAAAATTCATATTTCGATATTTATATTTTGAAGATATAATTTTTTTTGAAAAGTTGAAATATTAATTTTCATATTTCGAGATTGATATTAATATCTTGAAATATTATTAAAGATTAATTTTTGAAAGATTAATAAAAATATTAATTTTTCATATTTAAAAATTAATCAAAAATATTAATTTTTCATATTTTCAAAGTTAATCAAAAATATAAATTTTTCATATTTCGAAATATTAATTTTTCATATTTCAAAATTAATAATATTTTTTTTTAAATATAATTTTTTTTTCTTCTCTCTTTTTATTGGCAAAAATTGTATTAGCGTTTTAGTTAAATAAATACTAAACCAATACAATAATGTCTGTAGCCAGAAGTGACTCATTTAATTCTATACATAGCAATGAAATTGGTCCCATCACCATACCTATTACTAAAGGTCAGGTCCTTAAGAAAGATATCTTAAGTTACCTTAAAGGGAAGTTTAATATTGCGGGTGAATTAAATGATTTTATGGATATGCTTGAAACTAGGGCTAAAAATATTACCGTTAATAATAATATGTGGAATGAAGAGAATGAATTCTTCCAGGAATTATTAATGATTAATCAATGCAAAGATCCCAAAAAGCGAGAAGAACTAATACAAAAATTTGGCCCCTTTTAATATGCATAATTGACGAAATGTCGTTTTGTGTCACAGACAAACGATTGCAAATACAGGAGCTAGAAAATAGTATTCGTTCCTCGCGCAGACGCGAAGAGGGTTTAAAAATAGCCAAAAATAAAATGGATGAATTTGCCCAAAACCTAGCCACCTTAGATAAGCACAATATGGACTTAATCGCGCAGATACAAGATTTAAATAAACAGCTTGCGCAAAGCCAGAGAGAATTAAGCGATTTAAAAAGGTCATATCGCCATAATGAAAACCCCTATATTAGCAATGAGAATAATACAGATAATGCTAACTCCTTTAGCGAACGCGTCAGGGACGAGGTACGAAAATATATAGAACAACATAGACAAATGACCCCTAACGGGTCAGAAATAGATTTCCCAAATAGACAATCCCCTCAGGATGTAAATCCAGAGGACAGCTGTAGCGCAGCTGATGCGGGGGAGGGAAACTCTAACAGAGAATCCCAAAATAAGTCTGATAAAGTCTATGATTCCCATAAAATAATCACCTTCGTACAACGCGCAGTACCTATATTCTCCAATAAGGGAACAACATCTGTAATTGATCATTTACAGGCTTTTGAAAATGCGTTAGCTATAATGAATGTTACAAGTGAGAAATTGAAAATTGAATTTCTGCCTTGGGTATTTGACAGTAAGCATCACAAATTCTTTGTTTCACTAAAGGATATGAATATTCATTCCTGGAATGGGGTAAAACAACAATGCAGAAAAGAATTCGGGCAATATCGCACTAAAACTGCCGCGAAAATAGCGGTATATGGTTTAAAGTGTCGTGCAAATCAGAGTCCAGTCGAATTCCTTTCTGTATTGAAAAATGCGTACAGTATGGCTGAAGATAATCCCAGATTTGATGGCTCAGAATTTGTAAATTTATTTTTTGAAGCATTGCCTACACCAGGGGTTTCCAAACTTGGTCCTTCAGAGGTTTTGGAACTACATTTCCCATGATGCTCAGCCAGCATTTTATCTAGCTGAGCATCATGGGAAATGTAGTTCCAAAACCTCTGGAGAGCCAAGTTTGGAAACCCCTGGCCTACACCCATCAAAATCAACTTAGCTAGAGATTTTGATGAGGACTGCTCATTGGAATGGCTGATCAAAGAGAGTACGAAGTTATACTCTATTCAGCAGTCCAGTGAGCAGGGGGTTAAAAAGGAGTCAAAACCCAAAATTGTGGCAGAAACTAGGGTGTCACCTAGCCCCCTCAATTTGGAGTCTAACAAGAGAACTTATGCAGAGGTGGCCAGTAAAAACAGGCCATCTCCACAGAGGTTTAATTCTGCCCCTCCCCCTACACAGGTTGAGGCGCAGGGAGACTATAACCAAAGTGGGGGACATAATCAGGTGAATAATTACTCACAAAGAGAATACTCACCAAATAATTGGTATCCGCGCAAGGGTAGATACAATAAACGGCGAAGATATTCTCAGGGTAACCAGACACCCCAGGTATATAATGCTCCCCAAAATATTAATACTGAACAAGCTGAACCCCAGGGGCAACCACGCCAGAATAGAAATAGTGGCCCTGATTCTGAGGGAACCCAATGGTCCAGGAATCAGTACAATGGGGCACCAAGAGATAGGCCGAGGGGTAGAGGTAACTTGTACAATCAGGTAGATATGCTGTTTACCCAATTAAATCGGTTGAGCAAACAAATCGCTAATATGAGTCAAAAATCTACGGCTCAGCAACCGAACAATACTTTTTTAGGGGTACAGCCAGTGGTCAGCAGTGGACCACAGGCACAGTCATAAATACTGCAGTATCACCTGAAGGGGAGGGGAGAGATATACAAAATGTAGTAATAAATATCAATGATACTAATCATGTTATCTCCCCACAGACCGGAAACGGACAAATTAGCTGTGACAATGAGCGACATCAGCCGGGAAAAATTAACCAAACTTTTCCTCTGCAGTGTTCTCTTAACATTATTTCCACAGATGCAGTACACAAGAACCCAGCTGACCTTGTCATAGGGGAAACAGGTAGGTATGAAGGTTCCTCTGCATCGAATGACACAGCGAATTCAGGTAAAACGTGGCGAAGCCCACAGATGTACAAGAATGCAAATTTTATGTGTGAAATGATAGAAACTGCAGGAAGATATTATGTACTAGTTGAGCTGCAAGATTCAGTCTCCAACCCTATCAGGGGATTAATTGACACTGGGTCACAGGCAACTATCTTATCCCACAGGTACTACACACAGCTAAATGAGCTAACACCCCACAAACCTAAAATAAAAGAATTTGACGGTTCTCTAATAGGTGTTGGGGGTGACTCCCTAAAAGTTTACGGTACTGCCTGGTTAAAATTTAAATTGGGGAACAGGGTCATAAGACACCCTGTCATTATAGTGGATCTGCCAACTGATCGTTTAATTATTGGTAGTGATCTCCTGAAACGATTAAGCACCATAATTGATTGCATAAATAATGTAATTTGGTCACAAGTTAAACGGCCTATCAATTATGAAAAATCTGGTATATCTCGCACCCGACATAGCTGTCACGTGGTGGAAGAGAAACCAGATGCTGTGGAGATTCATTTCAGGAATAACTCTGTACCTGAAATCACTATTCTACAAATAGATGATCAAACTCCTTTTAGTGGCTCTGATGGTAATACTTTTAAAATTTCGCCCGGAAAAATAGCGAATATCTCCCTAGATGGCGATATATTTACCATATCACTCCACAAGGGGGATCCTAAAATTTCTAAAGGGGGAGACCATGCTCAATACCTCACAGGGATTGAGAGAGTTAAAGAGGATCTATTTATCCCTATACAAGTGCATGACCTTGGTAAAACCAAGTATGCTAAAATAAATTTAAAACAGGAAGCTAGCTATATAAGCGAAGGTTTATTAACGCAAATAGCTGAACCTAAAGTGATTAAATATCTTTCTCCCCAAGACCACAGTGTCAACGGCCTGGATGACAGGTCTGAAAGCTATAACATCACAGCTAAGTGCTTATTATCTATCTCTATTGGTAATAAGTCAGTGAAGCACCTGTTTTTAGTTTTAAATACTCCCCATAATCAAATATACATTGGCAATGATATCTTACATAGATATGCCATACAAATAGATTTGATTAATTCTTGCCTCTGGAGCAGGTTAAAGGGGGACCCTGAAGTATCTCAGGATGAAAATGCAGCCCTGAAATCAAACCAGCAATTGCCATATGTTGTGAATATGCAGGTATCTAGCGATGTTATAATTCCTGCTGGGGCTGATAAATTTCTTTTACCCTTACAGGTAAAGAGAGGTCAGAAATTAAAAACTTCTGAAACACTGATTTGCCTCTCCCATAGAATACAAAATCTGGGTGTCACAGTGACTTACACTCCTATGGTGAATATTGGAACTATTCCAATACATATTATTGTACATAACATGACCCCACAGGATATAACCTTATCCAAGGGAACTACCATAGGATATGCACTGGAATCAAGTTATTACACTTTTGGATTCCAGAATAATGTAATTGGGCTAATACCTGAAGGATACCTAACTGAAGAACAATTAATAGAACAATCCTTTGCATCTATACCAGAGGGTCTATTTAATGTTCAGTCTATTTATCCCTTCAGCTCAGAGGAAGGCATCTGTAAAATTGAAGAAGCCTCTCTAGTGTTTGATCAGCCAATCAAACAGCAAGATTATCCCAATACCCAGAGTCATGGGAGCAATGTAAACTATAATCAAGGGGATCTCACCTCTAGACTGGAAGAAGCATATGAAATAGGACAGCCTGAAATCTTTCCAGGATTTCAGCAAATAGTCGAAGAGCAAATATCCTTAGCTAATGGCTGTTCCAGCGATGACGAACGCCAACAGCTGCGAGAACTCCTAATGGAATACAAGGATATTTTCGCTAAGGATTCTTATGACTGTGGTACTACAGACTTGCACATTGCAAGAATACAAACAGATCCCGATGCGCCACCTGTATTTGTCAAACAATACAGACTTCCCTTAGCCTCATATGATTCTCTTGCAGAGATCATAAGGAATTTGGAAGAAAGAGGTATTATCAGACAGGTGCACAGCTCTTATAATAACCCTATTCTAGGTGTCCTTAAACCCAATGGACAATGGCGTTTGTGTGCTGACTTAAGACAGCTAAACAAACGAGTATACATGTCTGGCTGGCCTGTACCATACATTGACCAGTGCCTAGCACAAATGCAGGGATCCAAAATATTCACTGCCATTGATTGTGCACAGGGATACTGGACCATAAAGGTACATGAAGAGGACCAATATAAGCTAGCATTCTCCTTCCAAAAGGTTCAGTATGCATTCCAGAGACTTCCATTTGGATACATAAATTCTGGACATGAATTTGCTGTATTCATGCATAAGGCTATGCCTGACGCACTGGAAAGGGGGACCTTATCTTATGTTGATGATGTTTTAATCAAAAGCACAGACTTTGAAAAACACATCACAGAACTTAAACACGTCCTCAGCCAACTTAAAAGGGCAGGTGTCAAATTATCCCTGCAAAAAGCTCAATGGTGCCGCACTCGTGTAAACTTCTTGGGACATGAAGTTACCTCTGACGGATTAAATCCCCAGAAGAAAAAGGTGGAAGCTATAGTGAATTCTAAAAACCCAACTAACTTAAAGGAATTGAGATCATTCCTGGGTATGACAAATTATTCTCGCAAATTCATTGATAATTATGCAGAATTAGCTAAACCACTACTACTTCTTCTAAAGAAAGATGTGAAATGGCACTGGAGTGAGTCTCAAGAGACAGCCATCAGAGAGCTGAAGAGAAAACTCACTCAAGCACCTTGCTTAGCGTACCCTGAAGGTGGTAAACCTTTCTTCTTAGAGACAGGTTACACAGATATAAGCATGAGTGCTGTGTTATACCAAAAGCATGATAATTTGAACAAAGCCATTGCTTATGCGAGCAAAAATCTATCCCCAGTAGAAATAAAGTTCAACGATTGCGAAAAAGCCCTCTTATCTACTGTATGGGCTCTACAAAATTTCCGCAGCTATATACAGGGCGAGGAAATCATTGTAGAAACGGCCCACCAGCCTTTGCTATATTTGCAAAGTGAGAGAATAAGAGATGGGAATTTATCAAATAGCCGCATAACAGCATGGACGCTTTCCTTGCAAGGCTGGCCATTAGAAATTCGCTACAAGCAGAATAAAAAGAATCCAGTTGCACAGGGACTTGCTGAGCTCCATGACTGTACTGCTAGAGATACTGGGGAAGAATTATCAGAAGATGATTTTCTGGAGGAACAATTGCTTTCCCCATATAAAATGTACAATGAGGACCATTGTCAAACATTACCTTGGGTATATGTTGATGGTTGTTCTTACCATGCCACTATTGATAATGAGCGCAGATTAGTCGCTGGCATTGGTATAACTGGGGCAAATGGATTCCCAAATTTATCTATAGGTTTTAACATTGGACCAAGATCCAGTCAAGTTGCTGAACTAACTGCTGTTTTCAAAACCATTGAAATGGCTATTGAACATGGTATTCATGAATTTGTGATCATAACTGACTCAAATTATGTGCGTGACAGTTTTGTTGAATACCTGCCAACTTGGAAAAGAAATGGCATGCAGAAAAGCAATAACAAACCAGTCAAGCATGGCAAATTGTTCTGCGAGATTGATAATCTGGTAGTATCCAATGATTTAACCATACACTGGAAAAAGACCAAGGGTCATTCCAGAGTTTTAGGTCCTGATAAGGAAGGCAATGACCTTGCGGATTCATTAGCCAAACAAGGAGCCATAACTGGAGAACTCCTTAATATTGACCATTTAATGGGTGCAATTCAGGTAGAAGCCATTACCAGAAACCAGGCAAAACAACAGAGTGAGCCTAACTTGGTACAATGGAGTCAGGATTCTCCTAGTGAGGACCTGATCACTAGTCAAAAAGAAGACCCCATTGTAGGCATCTTCTATAAACACATAGAAGATCCTGAAAGCAACCCCATCTCAAAAGATGATTGTATTGGCAAGGAAGATCTTATAATCTTAATAAAATCTAAATCTCAATTCAAATTACAGGATGGTTTGTTAATTAGAACCTCCAAAACTGGCATCCAGCAGTGGGTAGTACCCACCAAGTTCCGAGGTCTAATGCTTCAACATGCCCATGATGCTCCCACATCTGGTCATCGTGGTGCCAAACTCACATATGAAATATTGCGTGATTGCGCTTTTTGGCCACACATGTTGAAAGATGTTCAAACCTACTGTCAAGGGTGTTTAATCTGTCCACAGTTCCAACCCACTGCACCAACGCATAGAGCGCCATTGCAGAAGAGGGGGATGGTAATGCCATGGTCAGATATACAAATTGATTTTATCGGTCCAGTAACAAGATCATCAAGAGGTAACAAGTACATGTTAACAGTGACATGCCTGTTCACTAAATGGGTAGAGTGCATTAGTGCACCTAACAATAGTGCTGAAACATGTGCAGCATTGCTCATCAACCATGTATTTTCCAGATTTGGTTTGCCCCAAAGAATCGAATCAGATCGGGGGACCCACTTCACTAGCGAAGTGATGACAAAAATGTGGAAAATACTAGGGGTTAAAAGAAAGCTCCATATTGCTTATAGAGCTGCCTCAAGTGGTGGTGTAGAGCGTTACAACCAGTCCATTGTTAAAATCCTCAAAAAGTTTGTGAGTGAAACAGGTAAAGACTGGGATATAAAACTACCTCTAGTCTTAATGGCATTAAGAGCAACTCCAAGTAGTGCTACCAAGATGTCACCTTTTGAGCTGATGACTGGTAGAAGAATGGTTCTACCTCAGCATCTGCTGTACCGTACATCAGACCAAAATTTGATAGACGCTGCCAATACACATCAATATGTGGAAAACTTAAGAAAGCACCTGCAATATGCCTTTGCATTTGCTCAAAGGAATTTAGAAAGAGCCGCAACTGCCACTAAAACCTATTATGATCTCAAAACATCCAAAAAGGAATATGAAATAAATGATAAAGTTTATCTTTATAACTTTGGAAGAGATCAGGTTAGGGAGAAGAAATTTCTTCCCTCATGGAAAGGTCCTTTCGTCATTACTGACAAAATATCTCCAGTGGCCTATAAAATACGGATCCCCAAAAATGAAAGTTTCATAGATAAATGGGTCCATATCAATCAATTGCGAGCGTGTCATCCCAGATCCCAACTACAAGTCATAGAGGGAGAATGAAGTGTCATATCCCCAAATGAACTAAAGACATACTATAGTTTAAAGATGCCTAACTGATAAACATGAAGGTTCAAAATTGACAGACTATCTACATAGAAGACTGTCCATGATGTGTACGGTCAACATCCTCACCAAATACCACTAACTTTGATCCAATTCAAATACATGTGTCCTACATATTTTTGAATTGGAAAGGGGGATTTATGTCAAGGTATTTGAAATATTATTAAATAATATATAGAAATATATTTAACTGTATTTAATAAATCTGTGGATGTGAACATGGTCTGTAGGACAAAGGATTAGATCTCCCCCACTCCAATTGCACAGGAGACATTCTTGGCTGAAAGGAGAACAAAGGATTATCTCTGGGAGATCTCACACACTCAATATGTTAAATTATGCAATTGTATAATTTAGCAAGGAACTAAAATATAACATAGTTTCAGGATACAGGCAAATATATGGAGACGAAATGTCTGAATTACCCTTTTGGAACTGATCAAAATCATAGAGAAACAACTTTTATGCACATGGGTGTTAATTATCAAATACACATCTGCACTGCTGGCTAAACAGGAAATATGCTGTTTTAAAGACTTTTACAACTCCTCATGGATTGACCCCATGTGGAGCAATAAAGGCCTTGGGAAACACAGACAAATGCTAAGGTGTGACTCTGGAAGTTCACGTAAGCAGACAGCAAATAAACATTTATTTTTTTCTCTCTCTGTTTAAATACATGCCCCAGAATGTATTAAATATAGAAATTTGGGAAATTGTCTAATTCTATATTATTATTACATGGGTATTTGCTAAGCTTGGGAGGTAACTGTTTTAGTCAGTCAAAAATGTGTAATAACCTCTGTTTTGCTTATATTTTTCAGACAGATAAATTCAGATATACATAGAAATGATATATATGTTTTGAAAACACAAAAGATCTTACTTAGCCTCTGTGTTTTTAAGAATATAAATAAATACTTATGGACCATACACATATTAATGCTTGGATCATCTCTAATAATTATTTCTATTTTTATTGCAGACAACCATTGGTCATGAGCATCAATCTTAGAAAGAGACGGAATGCCGCATGAAATGAATTAAGTCATATCATATAAACGTACAAATAAATGTTTATAAAGTTTCACATACATCTTTTAAAATATAGTGAGATGAAAATATGGAAGTTACTTTGATGTGATATGACTATGAGATATATATTTGATGTGATATAACTATGAAATATAAGTTATTTTAATATAATGTTAGATATGTGATGTTTCATATCAAAATGATCAGAAAATTCATTAAGATATAACTTATCCAAAACAAATATTATGAATAGTTGTCGCAGTAAATTATGATAAAATTAATAACCATTTCATAGAAATACTGACTTAAGTTGTTTCAAATGTTGCTGTGTCTGTTTGTGCTGCCACCTGGTGTTATGTTGCGAGAACTACAGCCAGAAGGTTCTCTCTGGCTGTTAAAAATGAAATTTCCAAGGGCCAATCCGATTTAGACTTCCCAGATAACCAATGGGAAGGTCAGCTCCCGCAGGGCCACCCACAATTTACCAATGATGGGAAAACCAAATAAAAAGTGAATGCAATGGAGAGAAAGAGACAGATTTTCTGCTGAAGCTAAAACTTGTAACTGGTTCCCGCTGGGTGTGAGATACCACTTTACTTGAGCAAAGCTAATCTTCCCTTCTCATTGATTGCGATATACACTTATTGGTGATCTGAGGTAAAATAATTCCTACCAAGGAATATCGGATATCGACTGCTTTTTACTTTGGTAACGTAGTCAAGGTTTTGTAAGATAAGTTATATGCATAGTTAATTTGTATTTAATAGATTTAAAGAAGCAGTGTGTTTTTCTCAAGTTAGCATTTCACAGCCTATATACATATATTGTTTAAATCTGCGTCTGATTGACCAAGTAACTCATCTATGCAAGTTCTGATATTGTCAGTTAATTTTGTATTAGGATAAATTGCAGTTAAATAGCAGAATATATATATTATCCTATTGTTTTATAAACACTGTTTAGAATTGTATTGCTTAGATGTTAAAGGTTTTTAGTCCCATTGTGTTAAATAAATAAAAGGCTGAATTGTGAAGGTATATTTTTCTGGGTTTTGTAAGAAGGATAGCATATCTTAAGAGTTGGTTTTAACGCATATAAACTTTTATTTAGTTTCCTTTTATTGCAAATATAGTTCAATATGTTCATGGATATTAACTAAATAAAAGAATTCAGGTATTTATATTAATTGTCTGGTCTAGTAGATGCATGGTTAATTAGGGTTTCTATTTTTTTTTTTTATATTGTGTTTGTAACCCTGCCATAAACTGATTTATTATTTGGATAGCACTACTAAGATTCTTATAAATATACTGACATAATAATGTTACAAAGTTTTGATCTTGTTCCATCAGTTAATTCTTTTAACATATTCTGAATAAAGTTTCATTAAAAAATATTATTTTTTTGTTTTAATTTTTTTTAGGCAATTGTCATATTAAAACCAAATAAAATGATGCTCTTAATGACAGAACAAAAGCATTGGAGTTATTAAATTAAAATTATTTGTGTACCTAGGGCGCGATCAAATATACCGCACAGGTTTCGGCGCAAGCGTGGGAACCCGCGCTGCCCGTAATTTCACCTCGCACATCGGGGTATTACATATACTGCGCCGTCAGATGCTAAACTGGCGTAAGTAGGACAAACTGGAGATCTTCTGAAATGTGCGCAAATACACATTTTAGTCGTCGCAAGTAACTTACGCCAGTATTTTGTCCACGGAAAGTGTAAAAAAAGAGTAGTTTTATGCAAATTAGGCTAACACTCGTAAAAATGAACCGCGATTTCAAATAAATGCGATACGTAATTATGCTATTCAAAATTCATATATAAACCCATATATAAAGAGATGAAGGTAATACAATTATGATTTCCCATTGTTCTCTCCTCCAAGTATTGTTGATTGTTTTGAGAAGAAATTTAAAGTAAATAAGCAAGTATATGTCCACAATGTGATAAAGTACCTACAAGCTCAATCCATTTGATTATGTTGTGGCTTCAAACTATTTCAAATACACAAATAAACCTTAAAAAAACTATATCATAGTATACTGTCCCTTTAACCTTGAGATGCTGCTTAAATGTATGTGTTTGTTAAGGCTTCCAGGGAGTTACGTTGGTTTTTTAGTCAGTGCAAGGGTTGCTGCGCCTGCAGTTTGTGAAAAGATGAGAATGGAGTAGATTTTCTGAATTCTGCGCGTGTAAGTCCATACGCTGTATATTGGATACCAAATTGCGCGTCTGTTCTATGTTAATCTATGGTTAAAAAAAATACGTCCGAAGGGTGAAAAATACATGCGTAACTTGTATGCTATGTCGTATATGTAATACCAAAATCACGTAAAATCTGGCTTCGCCGGCTTTTGCGGGCGACGCTCTATATGTAATGGAGGCCCTAGTTGGATAGCCACCAAACATGTCACAGTCTTAAGCAACTGCAGATATTTTTCTGTGGGGCCACAACAACAAAAATAATTGTCTTGAACATATAAACATGGGCATCTGAAGAGTTTTGATGCAATAAAATAATATGCCAAACATAGGTATCTACCAATATATGTAAATGGGATTTTACAAAATGGTCATGTGGCCCATCATTTGAAGAAAATAAACTTATAATGTAAGATTTAACTGTGTGCTAGTTTATTTTACCTATACAGATAGGTGTAGATCACATGACCAGTGCATTTTATTTCTGTGAATTAAATAGAGAACATTTTTCTTTAAGGTGAAGGTAAACTTTGATAAATGAAAGCCCGTTTTTAAAATACTATTAAAAACAGGGGCACTTTCATTCATCAAAGTTTAGAAGGCAGAAGAGATCCTCTCTTCACACGTCAGCAATGACTAATCCGGCTTCCTCCAATCACAGCATGGCCTCAGGCAATGACTACCCTGGGGGGAAAGCCGTGATTGGAGGAAGCAGGATTAGTCATTGATGACGTGTGAATAGAGGATCTCCGGGTGGGGGAAGCTGCTCTGGCTGTGCAAAGAAGAGAGGTATTTTTTTTTTTTAATCAAAACAGCTGCTTTGTAAACTTTGATGAATGAAAGTGCCCCTGTTTTTAATAGTATTTTTTTAAAAAAGGGACTTTCATTCATCAAAGTTTACCTTCACTTTAACAATCCAGCATCTACAGCAGGGTTCTTCAAACTTAGGGTTTTAACCCAATATTAGCTTGTGATACACTTTTTTTGGGTCACCACCTTTCATTCCACCTTGGAGCTTTATATGACCAGTTTAAGTTACCACGGTCAGGAACATCACTATTCTCCTTCGTTCATTGTTGCAGCTCCTTTTAATTTGACAGAGAGTATGCATACCTCATCTAACTGGCAAAAGGGAGGTAAAGAGAGAAATGCATCTGGTCTGTAATTGGATGTGTTGATAAGAAGCATGCATGTGCCATGTACTGTATCGTGTCCGATTGTGATTTAGGCGTATACACTATATAGCCAAATGTATGTGGAAAACTGACCATCATACTTATATGAACTTGTTGGACATCCCATTCAAAAACCATGGGCATTAATTTGCAGTTGTCCCCACCCACTTCATAGACAACACTCTTTAGGGAAAGATCTTAAAAAAGATTTTGCAGTGAGTTTGTGTGAATATGTGCCCGTTCAGTCAGTCTGGTTTGCAGTTTGCAATTTACAGAATTTTCAATTTATCCCAAAAGTGTTCCTTGGGGTTGAAGTCCGGGCCCTATGCAGGCCATTAAAGTTTCTCCACACCAAATAGATTCTCCTCTTTTAAAAAATGTGGTCTTATGGGTTTAGGAATTTCTTTTTGGCTGCTAAAGAAGCACAGTATCAGGCAATACAACATTTATTATTTTTCCACATAGTGTTGTCGTGAGTGAGCTTGTCTCAGGTGAAGTAATAAGAGGTCCAGACCAGATATTTATCAAACAAGGGCTCACCTCAGATGAGGCAATCTTTATTACACTGTTGCAACAGTGTCCCAGCACAAAACACAGCAATGCAAGACTAACACATTTTCATCTACATGCATTTTTATACTATTACAGTTCCCTACAAAGCAGAGAGCTAATAGTTTTTTGCAACCACTAATGACATGAGATTTTTTTAGTCAAACAACAGGTTCTATATGTTAGAATTAGTAAGATATGCTTTCTTGGAATTTGGCCAGAGGCTAATTGGGTTGGAAAAATAATACTAGACAAAGAGGCCTTGATTTTAAGATATTTAGAAAACAATCTATGAGAAAAGCCAAAACAGAGTTATATGTTTTTGTAACTTATTAGGTTAGAAGCAAGTTGTTAGAAAAATGTAGATACGTTATTAGGTTATAAGTGAATTGCTGGAAAATACAGAAGTAATATATCTGCAGTTTCAGAGAAGAGTTCAGTAAAAGAAAAGGAAAAGTTTGGTTAAACATATAAAATAATGAAAATAGAATAAGCAGCTCATAACATCCCCCCCTTTGATCGCAAACGTCAAAGTGCCGCAATCACAAAAAGTCAATGCGACTCATGGCGGTTTGACAATCACAATGCTATTAGTACATGCGTGCTCCCTTTTGAGATGGTTCACAGGACTACAAGAGGGTAAGCAAAAACAAGGTAGGAGTGAAGTTGTTAGGTAGTAGACGATTCCGCTATTTCCGGATGCTAAGCGCCGTCGGGTGGAGTAGACAACTACCTAAACATATATATATATATATATATATATATATATATATATATATATATATATATATATATATATATATATGTGCGGTGTGACATGACATAGTGCAGAAACATCCCCTCCCAGATTCAATAACAACAATTAACAATGCCCATCATTCTTGCAGAGTTGGTAAACAAATCAACATTAATACCCATGAGAGGAATACCCCCCTTATAATGAGTAGGAATGTGAGCACAAATATAGCAGTTGCCCTCAGTGTGATTGGCTATAGTTTGCAGTAGGATAACATGCAGTTTAGTCCCTATTCACCTAAAGGACAGTTCTCTGAGGAACGTTGGGCATTAGGTAAATTATCATTATGGGGGAAAGAATCATGGGGATAAGTAAGGGTTGTGGCAAAGGTAGTTACAGGGGAACGCCAAGCAAGGAGGGGTGACTTTCATTTCTCAGCTACCCACTCCATAATTTCCAAACCACATTCATTAGTGGGGGCCATGCAAATAGACTGGATCACAAAACCCTTAAGACCTTTATTGCAGACTTTGAGTATAATCACTTGTTGGGGAATCTAGTAGTGGGAGGGAAAACTGCCACAGATACAAGGTTACCAGAACAAGAGTATTTAGTAAAGGGGTTAGAACAAACACACTGACCAGGAGACAAATATTGGGAAATAGAGTAAGAGAGCATGGTCAAAAGAGTGACACAAAACAAAGGAGACATATTGAGGAATGTTACTCAAGATATCAACAGAGGAGTGAGACAATGAAAATAAGAGTAAGGAAGACTAATCTTTCAGTTTCACTCATTCAGTTAGTGAGATTTCACTATTTTTGTTTAGTTGGAGTTTCAAACCAGGAAGGGTCTGAATTAACCACTTGTTGTCGGGGGTCTTGGTTACCCCTTCTTCAGAGGCCTTGGTTGCCCCAGCTTCTTCTTTCTTTGGTCAGTTGCAGGCTGCTTCTTGGCCTGGGCTGTATCTTTTTGTATCTTTTACACCTGGAGTAGTGGATCCAAGAGTGGACCTTGGCAACTTTAATAGTTGTTGGAGTAGTCAGCAAAACCAGTAAGGGACCTTTCCAGAGAGGCTGCAGTGGCTTCTTTTGATAGGTCTTGACTAAAATGAAGTCACCTGACTGGAAGGGGTGTGTAGTCACGTCCAATGGCAAAGGCTGAGAGAGAGAGGCATGTCTGTGGAGAGAATGTAATTGCTTATGCAGTTGCAAAAGATAGGCAGTTATTTGTACATCACCCACCGCAAGGTCAGGCAGGTGTAAGGTGTTACCAAACAACAGTTCATATGGTGAGAGCTTGAGGGCCCCCCTATGGTTTCTGCGAGTCCCAAACAGTGCTAGGGGCAAAGCATCTACCCATTTAAGGCTTGCTTGAGAACAAATTTTAGCAATAGTATGTTTTAAGGTCTGATTCATTCTTTCCACTTGGCCTGAGCTTTTCTGGATGCCAAGGGGTAAGGAGATGCCAATTAAAGCCTAAAGCTAATGTCAGTTGCTGAATAATATTACTTTTGAAATGTGTTCCTCTGTCAGATTAAATTACTCTGTGGAGGCCAAACCTGGGTATGAGTTCTTTTAGCATTCACTTGGCAACTTCTTGGGCTTACACAGTTCTAGTAGGAAAGGCCTCGACCCATCCAGTAAGTTGGTCCACTATCACAAGTAAATGTTTGAAACCCCTACAAGGAGGCATGTCAGAAAACTCAATTTGTAGACGTTTAAAAGGTTGAAAAGCCCATTGGCGTCTGCCTGGTGGACCTTTAGGCTCCCCCCTTTTATTGAATTGAGCACAAGTCACACAATTCAATACAACTAATTTTGCAGCTTGATGGATACCAGGGGGCAAACCGCTGTCTGTTAAGGGTTTCAGCAAGTTGTGTGGTACCTCAGTGTGTTTGGTTATGCAGAAAGTATAGCATGAGAGAGAGGTGTGGTTGAGGTAGAGCAGGGCGTCCATCTGGAGTGGACCAGATACCAACAGAGTCACAGGTAAGACCAAGACTACTCCAGAGGTAAACAGTTTGTTCAGGAAGAGAAGTGTAAAGAGAAGACAATGTAGTGTCAAGAGGGTGAGGTTTGTGAGTGTGGGTGACTGAGAGAAGTATAGGTGGCAGAGAATTAGAATAATATATAAGAGAAGTCACAGCTCAAAATAAAAGCTGTGATAAAGAATGACAAGGCAGCACACAAGTTGACTGGCATTCAACATATAAAACAGCACCGCCGTGGTGGTGATGTTGATAATATGCTATTAAGGAATGAATCCCGATGGATTTATCGTTTAAATACACTGGCTCCAAATGGCCTTAATGAAAAAATTGACTTCTCATGTTTTCTGTAGAATATTTTCTTAGTAGGGGACAAATAACAACCCTTGGTATATCTATCTATATATCAACTCAGTTGCATACACAGTAGTCACTAGTCTTGGCCAAAATATAAGAAAAGTTGGGAGATGTGAAAATTGCAATTTTTGAAAACTTGTGTGGTTTTTATTATTTTTTGCCATCCCGGAATGAAAAAGATACCCAAATATGTTGCATAACATGTAATTATTTAACAAATATGATGTATGTGCAAACAAAAGCTGTTGTCTTACTTTGTATATGGTTGCAGCACTGTGTTAAAACTGTCATCAATTAAATATTTAAATTAGCCACTGAGCTATATAAGTGGTGTTATTACCACACACAAGCATCCGATGAAGCCCTAAAGTCAGCCCACTAAAGGGGAGGGGCGAAACGCGTCATGCCTGACGTTCATGAAGCGGCAATTGTTTGAAGTGAAGTGCTAATTTCATGGCAGCTGGTTCTAAGCTGGTTCGAAGCGTACCGAGTTACTCTGATGTGGCTCTAACAACTGACAAGCATTAAGCAGTCTTGAATTGAAGTTCCGGTCCTGTGAATACAAGGAGGCATCAACCGCATAGGAGCCTTTACACAAACCGCTTTGTTTGGAGATTTACCAGAGATCCGGCATGTGGTATATGCAGAGTTTAAAAGTAGATCAAGTGGTAACTATATAAGCTGGTTTTGGATGTCACACAGGAACTTTGTACCGCGAATGTGGTGAGGCTGCTTGCTCAATAATTCAAGTTGTTTTCCCAATCAGTAACGCTGGAACTGCTTCATTGTAACAATTGTATATACAGAGCGTGTGATTCACACTAAGTGCTCTGATACTAATGGACATTTGGTAATCTGTGTCTTATTGGAATAATTGTTGCAATATTTATCTTTCACATGTTTGTTTGTAGCAAGTGGAATATTTTACATGATTTGTTACATACAATTGTTTATTAGAACCGTAGTTATACGGCTTTGTGTTAGATAATAGGTACAACCAGGCCTGGTTTATATATGTCACTCCTTTTTTACCTATACAATGGGTTTGGGGTAATTGTGTTTTTGACATGTGTAGGTTTAGCAAATAAACCACTTGTTATTTATGCAAAAAAAAAAAAAAAGATTACTTGTGTGCTGCCTTGTCATTCTTTATCACAGCTTTTATTTTGAGCTGTGACTTCTCTTATATATTATTCTAATTATCATAATATGACTGCAAGCACCTAATCTGTATGTGTTTGTAACCAAGATAGAGTGCACACAATTAACTCATTTGTAATAAGTGGCAGAGAAGCTGCATGCTGAGCAATTCGATCAGCATAGCTATTATTAAGTGAAATGGGGTCCTGTGAGTGGGTGTGTGCTATGCAATGCATGACAGAGATGGAAGTGGGTAAATGGATAGAGTCAAGGAGTGCAGAAACTTGTGGTGCATTGGCAATTTGGGTACCAGCAGAAGTTAGAAAACCCCTTAATTTCCATACTTGACCAGTGACGTGTACAATCCCAAAGGCATATTTACTATCAGTGTAAATGTTTACTGACCTGTCCTTTAAGAGTTGACAAGCATGGGTGAGTGCATGTAGCTCAGCCGCTTGGGCACTGTAGTGAGATGGGAGGGGCTCTCCCTCTATAACAGAATCTGTGTCGTATAAAATAAAGAAAATAGAATAAGCAGCTCATAACAGTGTGTAACAGGTTAGACTGGCAATATGATGATCACAGGGCTAAGGGACCCCTCAGTTAATAAAGAAGAGCCTTCTAGTAAATAGTGCTGTGTTTATTTATTTTTGTTTTTAATAGAGATACCACTTCAAAACCCTTGTACATTTACTACTGTAATACTGGGGCTTAACAGTTTAGAAAACTGTCATTTTTATTATGACCACATGATAACCAGAGGGTCAAATGACCCCTCATTAAAGGGACAAAAAGCCCAATTTCATGTCCCTTTTTTTTTTTTTAAATTGTTTATTTATATCCAACAATGCGTACAAACAAATAATTTCAACCTTCTTGTACCACGCAGGGCCAGGTATAACGTTATGTATCAACAATCGAAAAAAAAAAGAGAACATTTCAAAACAGCTTACAAATTCTTTCAAAATTACCCTTCTATAAAAGATTAGCACACAGAGTAGGATTTTTTATATTTTAAGCAACTTAAAACAACATTTAGACTTTTAGAGCCTAAAAATGAACACGAAAATAAAAAGGGGGAGAAAAAAAAAATAAAAAAAAAAAATAGATTAATTCTCTCTCTCCTCCCCCCCCCCCCCCCGTCTCTCCTCACCATGCTCCCAACAAGACTAAATCAGTATTACGTAGAGAATAAAACAGATATTCCCTTTCAGCTAGAGGAAATGATTTTATAAATGCTGACCACTTACAAAAGAATTTAATAATGTCATTATCGTTATCAACATTTTAACATTGTATTGTTCAAGAATACATTGTTTTTTTATGTGATTTTTAATTTCTGGGATACTCGGAACAGTCTGCATTTTCCATTTTTTAAAAATAAGGTATCTAACCGCCAATATAGTTATATTAATAAATTTAGTATTAAGCTGTTTATCTTCTTGCTGAAATAATAGAAAGACTATATTTGAGTCTAGGAGATTTAGTGAAGGGAGATTTAGAACTTTACTTAACCAAAATTGAACTTTACACCAGGTATTTTTTATTTTTGGGCAGGTCCAAAGCATGTGCAGGAGGTCCGCCGAGGCATAGGAGCACTTAGGACAGGCATTGAAACTCGTGTTTCCACATCTTAAACCTTTTTCTGGTGTGAAGTATGTCCTATATAATAACTTCACATGAGATTCTCTCCACGTAGCCGAGAGAGTTGTTCGAGCAACCTCTTGGATTGAGAGATAAGGTGTGTCAGGGACTACTTCTTTCGTTAACAATCTAGCCCAATCAATAGCCATATTATCTAAGTTGATTATACCTCTAACAGAGGCCAGCAGCGAATAACATGGAGAAATTGACATGATTCCGTTCTTTGCCAATATGAGCCATTTCTCCAATTGCCCCAATGACCAATTCCACCCATAATCGTTCAAAAGCTTCATAACGTAGTGTCTGGCTTGAAGATACGCATAAAAGTTTCTCTGGGAAAGCTTGAATTCCAGTCTAAGCGCATCAAAAGATTTAATGCATCTATTTTGTAAATCCAGAAACTGCACAGCCCTAACAACCCCCAGGGTATTCCAATTCAAAAAGATTGAAGATGGTATTCCCGATTGGAACTGTGGGTTCCCCAGGAATGGTAAATAGCTCGATACACGATATTCCATACCTAATAAGTTACAAGTTTTTTTCCATGCCAACATTATATTATATATAGATCGACACCTTTTAATTTGAGGTGGGATGTACTTAGTCTCCATATGGATAAGCGCAGACGGTGAGAAAGGATACATAATGCTAACCTCAAGATTATTATTTGTAACATAGTTACGTTGAACTAGCCAATCCGCCACGACACGTGCCAAGAACACATAGTTATATGCTCTTAGGTCAGGTAGGGCCAGGCCTCCAAATTCTATCGGTAGGGAAAGTTTTACTAGAGAAATTCTAGGCTTCCTATCCTGCCACAGAAAGGAACGAAGTTGTGAGTTGAATGAAGTGATGTCATTCTTTTTTAAAAGTAGTGGAGTGTTCTGAAGAACATAGAGTATTTTAGGCAGTAAAATCATCTTGTATATTGCTACACGACCAGATAATGATAGAGGTAAATTCTGCCAATTTTTGAACGCATCTTTAACTTTATTTAAAACAGGGAGAATGTTAAGAGAATACCACCGATCAGGCCTACTTGCGACAATAATACCCAGATATTTAAATGAATCAGTTACTATAGAAAAAGGTATATTTATAGGAGAATCTTTTGTCTGCCTAACCCAGAGAAATTCAGATTTATTTATATTCACCTTATATCCTGAGAAGGAATTAAATTGTTGTATAATTGACAATAGACTCGGTAAATTCCTAGATATATTGGAAAGGTAGAGAAGAATGTCATCAGCGTACAGCGCTATTTTCAACTCCTGCCCAGCAATCCCAATCCCCCCCAATTTTTGTCTTATCATTACAGCAAAGGGTTCAATAGAGATATTAAAAAGAAGCGGGGAAAGGGGGCACCCCTGTCTGGTTCCCCTATGCAACACAATCTCCGAAGATAAAAACCCATTAACTATCAATCTTGTAGAGGCCGTGTGATACATTTTTTCAATAAACTTAACAAAATTACCTTTCAACCCGAACTGTTCTAGTGAAAATAACAAATGGTCGTGGTGAACCGAGTCAAAGGCTTTTTCGGCGTCTATAGCTAAGATTGCTAGATCTATATTATCATCTTGCGAGGATTGATCTGGGGCCATGGTATTTGAGAAGAAATCTAGCGTGAGCAGGAGTTCCCTTATTTTAGCCGCTGAATTCCTATTTTTCATGAAGCCAGCCTGATCTGGGTTAATAATAGAGGGTAGGAGGGACTGAAGTCGCTGAGCAAGAATCGAGGCCAACAGTTTGTAGTCTGTATTCATGAGTGCAATGGGTCTATAAGATTCTATCATTTTTGCATCTTTTCCTTTCTTTAAGATCAGTGACGTATATGAGGCTGTAAAGTTAGATGTAGGTTCATTGCCCTGTATATACATATGATTAAACAATGATGTTAAATACGGTGTTATAGCAACTGGTGCTATTTTATAGAACTCGTTGGGTAAGGCATCCGGACCGGGTGCTTTGTTGCATGCCAAGTCCTTAATTGCCTTAGTCACTTCTAAGTCCGTAATGGGAGACCCAAGATCTTCAATAGAGGCCTGTAATATCTTTGGAAAAGAGATCTCTGCCCAGAACTTCTGACGCTCCGCAATATTAGATGGTCTAGCAGAATATATATCTTTATAATAGTCGTAGCAGATTTGAACAATATCCTGAGGGGAACTAAATATTTGACCTTTACTGTCTAATGCATCTATTAGTTGGGAGCCTAGATCCTGCTTGACTAGCTTAGCTAAAAGTTTTCCCGTCTTGTTTCCGTATCTGTGCAGCTTCGCGGCAAACCGGATATCTTTTTGAGTAGCTCTATATAGCCAAAATGAATCTCTCGCTTCGAGCGCTTTAATATATTTGGCCCATTTCTGTGGATTTTTTTCCATCAGATATAAGTTGTATGCATTTGTAACTGCCCGGAGAAGTTCATTCTCTCGTTTTTTAAGTTTCTAAGTTTGCCTAATAGAATAAGCCAAGATATCCCCTCTTAATACTGCCTTGGCAGTCTCCCAAAACAAAGACGGACGGTTTTTGGCTTCAGCATTATACACTGCAAAGTCCGCAAGCTTGTTTTCCACATAGTTTTTAAACTTAGAGTCCGAAGCTAGATATTTAGGGAAAACAAAGCGAGAATTAGTATAAGGGGAAGTGGACGATACTAACTCGAGACATATTGGCGCATGATCAGAGATCGCAATGGGCAGGATTTGAGTCAATACCTTATTCTTACATAGTTTCTCATCTATCAAAAATAAGTCAATCCGAGATAAGGATTTATGCGCTTTTGACAAACACGTAAACTCACGCTGATCCGGATTCTGGGATCGCCAAATATCTCTTACTTTTAGGTTAGAACATATCCTGGAGAACAATTTTGCCTCAAGATTATCTCTTTTTGTTTTTTTGGCTAACGGCTGTTGTCTCATTCTATCAATTGGGTATTGTGGAGCCATGTTGAAGTCACCAGCCATTATTAACAGACCCTCCGCACATGCCATGAGCCTTGCCTGTAATGCGTCCCAGAATGGTAAATCAAAAACATTTGGGGCGTAAATATTACATAAAGTGTACAAAATTTTAGCAATCTTTATTTTCAGAATAATAAACCTCCCTTCTGTATCCATCTCATTATGCACTATCTCATAATTAAGTTTTTTACCTAGTAGAATGGCAACTCCACCTTTTCGACTACGGCTGGGGGAAGAAAAAACCTCACCCACCCATGAGGATTTAAGTTTAAGAACTTCTTGAGTCTTTAAGTGCGTTTCTTGTAAGAAAGCAATAGAGGTACCTATTTTCTTTAACTGTGCAATTATCATTTTTCTTTTAATAGGTGATGTGAGACCTCCTATATTCCAGGAGGTAAGCTTAATCCCTGTCATATTATGTAATAACTAGATTTCAAGAGGGAGAGCAACGAGAGGGAGAGAGAAAAAGGGGGAAGAGAGAAGAGGGAAAAAAAAAAAAAAAAAAAAAAAGGGGGGGGGGGAAACACAACAAACAAGACACAATACCCGCGCCAGATGGCAAAATCACCGAGCCATCTGTTACCCTATTCTGAAAGGACCCCATCTTGTGGGCAAATTGTTGTATCTACTTTTACCTATAATACTATTGTCCTAAGGGACCCATCTACTCAGGTGTGCTATTTTTGATAAGAAAAGCTTCTGCCGCAGAGGCAGTATCAAAAAAATGTACAACGTTATCAAGTAATAAGCGGAGTCTAGCGGGGTATACAATTGTTGCTCGCAATCCCTGCTGTATGAATTTAGTGCAAACTGGAGCTAGCTCTCTTCTTTTTGAGGCGGTGTCGTTTGCAAAATCTTGAAATAGTAATATTTTTGTTCCTTCAAGAAATATGGGCTGATTTTTACGGAAAGCTTGTAAAAAAGCTATTTTATCTTGATAGTTCAAAAATTTCGCTATGATTGGTCTTGGCCTCATATTTTGTGAAGGAGATGCAGTTCCTAACCTGTGTACCCTTTCTACAACTATGTCTAAGTGAGTTTCAGGTATCTTAAGTAAAGCTGGGAGTGTCTGTGTAATTAGTTTATTTAAATCCCTATTAAAGCCTTCTAGTAAATAGTGCTGTGTTTATTTATTTTTGTTTTTAATAGAGATACCACTTCAAAACCCTTGTACATTTACTACTGTAATACTGGGGCTTAACAGTTTAGAAAACTGTCATTTTTATTATGACCACATGATAACCAGAGGGTCAAATGACCCCTCATTAAAGGGACAAAAAGCCCAATTTCATGTCCCTTTAATGATTTGTCATTTAGATAGAACATGTTATTTTAATAACTTTCCAATTTTAGTCTATTTTGTTTCATTTACTTGGTATTCTTTGTTGAAAAGCATATCTAGATATGCTCAGGAGCTGCTGGTTGGTTGCTGCACATATAGGCCTTGTGCTATTGGCTCGCCCATGTGCACTGCTGTTTCTTCAACAAAGATACCAAAAGAACAAAACAAATGTAATATTTGAAGTAAATATGTCTAAAATTATATGCTCTATGTAAATCATAAATCTGTGTAAATCATTGGATGCTCATAACCATATCTATTAGTATAGGTAGGAGCAGTACTGTAAGAGTGTAAGGCATAGGGAAGAGACAACAATACATATATTCAGTTTAGGTTCTTTTAATATATTTATTTCTACAAACATTAGTCAAACAGTCAAATAATATTAGAGTAAGTTGCTTGTTACATCATGAATTATGGGTAAAAGTATAACAGACTGCTATTCAATAAGCAGTTGACGAACAACATCTCTTACAGTTTTATATATTTCCAAAGCCTTTAACACACTAGTTGGAAACTCAAGTCATCTCTCTCTTCCAACAGACGTGCAGTGATAGGAGGCAGGTGAGGCAGTGTCAACCCTGTCAAATCATCAAAAAAGTTTTTTAATAATTAATAATAAAAAAGTTTTGTGTTGTGTACCTTAATTGACCCCGCCCACTCATGGGTACCCACCACCCCCCTCTCCGCAGGGTGCCGCCATATAGCATCCATTAATTTTGCTAAATGAAGGAGAGGCAGTGAGCCGTTCAGCTGCCCTCCCATTGCGCAACAGAAATGGTAACAGTACTGTATTAACTAGCGCCACCCATTGGTAGCTCTTTGCGGCCATTAACGCTGCAACAGAGGCTGCTCTACTAAGCAGCCTCTATGCTGGAGCCAAACTAGTTCAGTATCCCAGAATGATGTGCGACTACGATGTGGATCAAGTGTCAGGAGTCAGTGGTCGTCACATGGAGTATGAGTGCAAGCTGCGACTGATCAGGTTAGTGGAATGAAAACCCTGGGTTATACATAGATACCTGCACCATATACAGGAATAAACAAAACAGCACATTGTACTAGACAAAGAAACTGACCCGCAATATATGTGCACACAGAGACATGTTATGTATATGCTGTGACGTGACTATTAGAAAACCACATTATAGCCAGGCTAGGCATACACATAGAGGAACACTGTGTGTGTACACGCTCACTGAGCCAATCTATTAGTCATAAAGATTTCAAAGGAAAATAATTAAATTTAGAATAATTAAGATAGTTTGTTGTTTGTTGTGGCATTTATTGTAATTTTAGTGCTGTGCTGTAGGTGACATGCTGCTGTTATAACTCACACATCTGATACTACTGCCAAGAGGAGAGGTCAACAGTGTGAGAGTGAACTGTGGTAATAAATGTGTGGGGTGGTTTGTGATTTGCGATCACATTAACCTTGATGCCAGGCCGGGTTTGCTTTACAGACAACACACAATTTGCAAGCTTCTAATTAATGGCTGCAGCCTTGTCATTGAGGAAAAGAAAAACTGCTATTGCAGAGAGTTAAAATATAACATCCAGATCACAGTTTAACCCCTTGGCTGCAAGAGATGGCTGCAGTGTATTTCAATGCAGTCTACTGTAGCCCCGTTTGGCAGACATGGGGTTAAATTGTGCTCCAAAAGTTATGTTTTCCTAAGAGTTCTGTAGAGGTGAGGAGGTTATGTGGATGTCTGCACTAGTCAGTGTAAGCTCCAATATATCTCCACATTCCTAATTATTGAAGGTTTCTTCCTTACCAAGTTTAAAAATAAGAGATGAAATAAACTAAGATGTGTAAAATACATAAATTATAACAAATGTAGTGATACATAAGGGTCTAGTTTTCTTTTAGATTAATTGCTGAATAAATGTTTAAGTATATCAATGATGTTAAAATGCAGCGTGTTGTGTAATAAAGGTGTGATGTGTAATATAGCTGTGCTTGTATTATAAGGCATTATATTTGAGAGTTTGGTTTATATCTGGATTTAAAGGGAGTTTTGGTTGTTACAGCTATATTTGTAGAAATGTTGATTGCTGTAAGCCAGCTTTTAATTTTCATTACAATATGCCTTTTTTAGTATAACGTGAAACACTATGGATTATAATAATATGTATTCCAGGGGGGCAAAACTTGTCCTTTATGTAAAATACAATTATTTAATAATTCTTATCTATTCTGAATTTATTAAGCTACATCCACATATTTTTAAATAGTAACTAGGATTGTAAATTCAGGAAAACTAGAGGCTTTGAGGTTTGGGGGTAGTAGTGATATTACAATATAAAATTTGGATCATTAATAAAGGTTGCTATAAAGCATCAAGTAACATAAGTTGAATGGAAAAAACATTTTCTAACACGTTCCTGTGTGCATGTGTGTTTGTATTTGTGGGCATTGTGTGTATGCTAGTGTTTAGTGTGTGTTTTGTGTGGTGTGTGCACATGTATGTTTGTGTGTATGTGTAGTGCATGTATGTATGTGTTTTTTGTGTGTGTATGCATGTGTGTGGTGTGTGTAGTGTCAGTGTATGTGTGGTTTGTGTATGTGTTTGTGGAGGTGTAGAGCGCATGTGGTGTGTGTGTGGTGTGTGTGTTTGTGTGTGTGTGTAGAATTTGTGTGGTGTGTGTCTTTGCCTGTATATGTGAGTGTATATGCCTGTGTAGGTAATTAACATATTTCAGATGAGCTGGTGCTTTAGTGCAGTGTTTCTCAACCACGGTCCTCAAGTACCCCAACAGGCCAGGTTTTTATTATAGCTGAACCGGTGCACAGGTGAAATAATCAGCTGAGCAGTAACCATGGTTACTAACTTGCTCTCACCCATCAGTTGATTATTTTACCTGTGCACAGGTTCAGCTATAATTAAAACCTGCCATGTTAGGGGTACCCGCGGTATATGTGTTTCTCTGGCATATCATATCTAGTGCCTCACCAGCCCCTGACCTCACTGCACGTCACTAAGACATCTGTGTCACATTGAATCGAATTCAGAAACTTGCAGTCTGTTTTGCATGTTGATAAATCATGGTCATTGGTAGGAACAGGTAGGTCTTCTGCCCCCCACAAGTAAGGTGCTAAATACATGATGTCAGGTATTCCAGAAGGTACATTTGTGTTTTTAGAGGTACGAATGTGATGGGCATTCCAGACATTTCTTATGTCATTTAACTCCTCCCAAAAAGGGGACAATAAAATATATTGTTAGTGGTATGGTTCCTCTAATGATTCTCATGGGCTTCAAAATAATAAAGATAAGATTCATCATCCCATAAATAAGTTATTTTGGGACTATGCCCTAATGCATGATCATGCCCCCTGTAATCTGCCCTAACCTAAATGTAAGCCCCTAATGTTTCATCTACAACTTAAATGGACATAAAACAAAAAAATATATTTCATGATTTAGACATAACATGCCATTTTAAACTTTTTAATTAACTTATATTATCTAATTTACTCCAATCTCTCTGTGCCTTTAGTTTAAAAGCATATCTAGATAGCCTCAGGAGCAGCAATGCATTACTGTGAGCTAGCAGCTGATTGGTGGCTGCACAAAAATGCCTATTTTCTTTGGTTCCCAGTAGTGAATAGCTTCTCTTTCAACAAATAATAACAGGAAAATAAAGCACATTTGATAAAAGAAGTAAATTGGGGACAGTTGTTTAAAATCCCATTCTCTTTTTGAATCATTAAAAATAACAAATGTCCTTTTAACTCTTTGCTTAAGCCCTTAAAGATGGATCATCCACCCCCCACTTAATGCTTCTAACCTAAATGAACCCATTTATAGCCAATCACCATTATAATAACCTATCATATTCTTATTTAACCCCCACCACCCTCTTGACACCCCTAACCTATTTGACTGATCGCCCTAGTCTAGTGATGGCTAACCTATTTGACTGATCGCCCTAGTCTAGTGATGGCTAACCTTTGGCACTTACATGTCTCATGATGCTTACCTAAACTTCAGAGTGCCTAAGAATCATGTTAAATGTAGTTCTGAAACATGTGGATTGCCAAGGTTAGCCATCACTGCCCTAGCATATCTGGTCCCACATGCACACTAAGGCAAAATCTGCCTGTTCTCCAATGGCTCCCTTGACACACCGAACCTATACTCAGTTTACCCCTATCCTATTTTGCCTTCATTTTCCCACTGGCCTGGTGGTTACCGCTAACCCTCACACCTAACATTTCTGATTATTCTGTCCTCCACTAAGCTAACCAACACCACTAGCCCTCTCGCAACCCCACTAACACTTCTGTTTCCCTCTAATTACCCACCATTAATACCCCTAAACTATCTGACCTGCTATTGCTCTTACATTATCTGGCCATTCTGTTTACCAGACCCCATGGACTTCCAAATTGTTTGGCCTCTCCATTTTCCTCTAACCAGTCACCATGGATATCCTTATCATAATTAGTCTCTCATCTTTACTAACCTGTCAAGTCTAGGGTTGCCCCCTTTTCCTCAAATAAATACCGGCCATGTGTGAGAGTCGAGCCACAAAAGGCAGATTCACTCAATTTTGTATGCCCCTACGAAATTGAGCATCAGGGTCCAATATTGCTCAGTGTGCAAAAATGTAAGATTTTTTTTTTTAAATAAAATCTTTACTTAGATATAATTTATGGTTAGCTATAATCTTTATATAATTATTTTACAGAATATATATGGGCGCCACATGAATGCCAGGGGTGTCCTAATGTAATGTAAACAAAGTCTATTGTAAATAAAGTTATTCTGTTGTAAATAACAAACTATCACCTAGATTACGAGTTTTGATCGCTATAGGGAAATTAACGAATGCAACAAAAGTGGCGTTATTTAATCCCCTATAGCGCTGCCATTAAAGGTTTCAAAAAAGCAGGCTTGTGCGGGCGAAATGGTTGCATTGAGCTCCATACCGCACACAAAACAAGCGCTGTGTTTGACGTGCTCGTGCACGCTTTCCCCATAGACATCAATGGGGAGAGCTGGCAAAAAAAAGTCTAACACCTATGAACGCAGAAACAAAAGCTCTGTAACGCAGCCCCATTGATGTCTATGGGGAAAATAAACCTAAAGTATAAACCTAACACCCTAACATAAACCCCGAGTCTTAACTAGTGATGTCCCGAACTGTTCGCCCGCGAACGGTTCACGGCGAACATAGCTTGTTCGCGTTCGCGGCTGTGGGCGAACACATGCGATGTTCGATCCGCCCCCTATGTGTCATCATTGAGGAAAGTTTGACCCTGTATGTCACAGCCTTCTGACACATTAGAGCCAATCAGCATCAGACACTCCCACACAGACCCTCCCCTCTTGTTGGCAGCAGCCATTTTAGACTCATAACGACCTTCCTTTGTTAGTGAGAGGACGTTTTGTGTTGCTGCTGCTGACATTATAGGGAAATAGATAGCTAGGCTAGTGTATTTAGTGTCCACTACAGTCCTGAAGGACTCATCTCATCTCTGCTGCAAGGACAGCACCCCAAAAAGCCCTTTTTAGGGCTATAATTCGAGCCGTTTTTTTTTTTGTTTTTATTTTTTATTTTTATTAGCATTTGCCTGGCTTTCAGCCTGTGTGTGAGGCTCACAGCATATGCTGGGATTACTGCCACCACTGATATCTGCCTAACAACATTAGTTTAAATTTCACCAACAAAAATTTGAAATTATTTTGCTAGTGTAATTTATTTTCATTTTCTATCAGGCCTGTGTCACACAGCACATACTCTGGTTCATTGCTCTGTGCCAGCCACCAGTGTTAATATCCGTTTATAACATTATTTTAAATTTTAAAAAAAAATGTAAAATCATTTTGCTAGTGTAATCTAATTACATTTTCTATCAGGCCTGTGTCTGTCAGGCTCACACAGCATTAATATACTTCAGTTTTTTTCAGTCTTTTGGTTAATTGCTCTGTGCCAGGCAGCCACCACTCATATCTGCTTCACCTTATTTTAAATTAAAAAAAAAAATGTTTAAATTTTTTTGTTAGTGTAATCTAATATCATTTTCTATCAGGCCTGTGTGTTTTGCTGACTTACAGAGCATACTGTGTTTACTTGCTGCCCTCCCTAGTCTATGAGACACGACTCATATGTGTTTAACCTTTTTTTAATTTCCCCCCCCAAAAAAAAAATTTAAATCATTTTTCTAGTGTAATCTAATTGTATTTTCTATCAGGCGTGTGTGTATCTGACTTACAGAGCCTACTGTTTTTAATAGCTGCCCTTCCAAGGCTATCAGCCACTACTCATATGTGCTTAACCTTTTTCTTTAAATTTCCAAAAAAAATCTTTAAATCATTATGCTAGTGTAATCTAATTTTATTTTCTATCAGGCCTGTGTCTAACTGTCTATCTGACTTACACAGCATACTGTTGTTAATTGCTGCCCTACATAGCAGCCAGCCAGTGCGACCACTCATATGTGCAGTGCACTTCTTAACATTATTTTAATATTAAAATATAAAATTTTAAAATATTTTGCTAGTGTAATCTAACTTAATTTTCTATCAGGCCTGTGTTTTTCTCACTTACACAGTATACTGTGTTAAATTGCTGCCCTACCTACCAGCCACGACTCATATATGCCAGCCTGTGTGCCAGGCCCAACTAGCCAATTAGTGCCACCAATCATAGTTGTTGTAACAGTATTGAAAACATTGTGAATCATCACTTTTTTTACTGTGAATCTGCAGTCTAGTAGTGCCATTGAATAGCAGTTCCCTCCTGCCTGCCAGCCTGTGTGCCAGGCCCAACTAGCCAATTAGTGCCACCAATCATAGTTGTTGTAACAGTATTGTTAATCTTTAAAATTAAAAATTGTTCGCTTGTGATTCATCAGTTTGCTCGTGCCATTGAATTGCACTTTCCTCCTGCCTGCCAGCCTGTGTGCCAGGCCCAACTAGCCAATTAGTGCCACCAATCATATTTTTTGCAACAGTATATAAAAAATTTAAAATCATAATTTTTTTGACTGCAAATATTCAGTCTCCTAGTGCCATTGAATTGCAGTTTCCTCCTGCCTGCCAGCCTGTGTGCCAGGCCCAAACTAGCCAATTAGTGCCACCAATCATAGTTGTTTTAACAGTATTGTTAATATTTAAAATTAAAAATTGTTCGCTTGTGATTCATCAGTTTGCTTGTGCCATTGAATTGCACTTTCCTCCTGCCTGCCAGCCTGTGTGCCAGGCCCAACTAGCCAATTAGTGCCACCAATCATATTTCTTGTAACAGTATATAAAAAAATTTAAATCATAATTTTTTTTGTCTGCAAATCTTCAGTCTCCTAGTGCCATTGAATTGCAGTTTCCTCCTGCCTGGCAGCCTGTGTGCCAGTCCCAACTAGCCAATTAGTGCCACCAATTATAGTTGTTTAAACAGTATTTAAAAAATTGTAAATCATCCCTTTTTTGACTGTGAATCTGTAGTCTACTAGTGCCATTGAATTGCAGTTCCCTCCTGCCTGCCAGCCTGTGTGCCAGGCCGACTTGCCAACTAGTTACACCAATCATATTTGTTGTCACAGTATTGTTATTATTTAAAATAAAAAAAATTTGATTGTTATTCTGAATACTTAGTTTGATCGTGCCATTGAATTGCACTTTCCTCCTGCCTGCCAGCCTGTGTGCCAGGCCCAACTAGCCAAGTAGTGCTAGCAATCATATTTCTTTGAACAGTCTTGAAAAAATTGTAAATCATCACTGTTTTGACTGTGAATCTGCAGTCTCCTAGTGCCCTTGAATTGCATTTTCCTCCTGCCTGCCAGGTCGATTTGCCAACTAGTTACACCAATCATATTTGTTGTCACAGTATTGTTAATAATTTAAATTCTAAATTTTTTGATTGTTATTCTGAATCATGAGTTTGCTCGTGCCATTGAATTGCACTTTCCTCCTGCCTGCCAGCCAGTGTGCCAGGCCGACTTGCCAACTATTTACACCAATCATAATTATTGTCACAGTATTGTTAATTATTAAAATTAAAAAAAATGTGATTGTTATTCTGAATCCTCAGTTTTCTCGTGCCATTGAATTGCATTTCCCTCCTGCCTACCTGCCAGCCTGTGTGCCAGGCCCAACTAGCCAATTAGTGCCAGCAATCATATTTCTTTTAACAGTCTTGCAAAATTTGTCAATCATCACTGTTTTGACTGTCAATCTGCAGTCTACTAGTGTCCTTGAATTGCATTTTTCTCCTGCCTGCCAGCCTGTGTGCCAGGCCGACTTGCCAACTAGTTACACCAATCATATTTGTTGTCACAGTATTGTTAATAATTAAAATTAATTTTTTTTTTATTGTTATTCTGAATCCTCAGTTTGTTCGTGCCATTGAATTGCACTTTCCTCCTGCCTGCCAGCATGTGTGCCAGGCCGACTTGCCAACTATTTACACCAATCATATTTGTTGTCACAGTATTGTTATTAATCAAAATTAAAAAATTTTTGATTGTTATTCTGAATCCTCAGTTTGCTTGTGCCATTGAATTGCACTTTCCTCCTGCCTGCCAGCCTGTGTGCCAGGCCGACTTGCCAACTATTTACACCAATCATATTTGTTGTCACAGTATTGTTATTAATCAAAATTAAAAAAAATTTGATTGTTGTTCGGAATCCTCAGTTTGCTCGTGCCATTGAATTGCACTTTCCTCCTGCCTGCCAGCCTGTGTGCCAGGCCCAACTAGCCAATTAGTGCCAGCAATCATATTTCTTTTAACAGTATTGCAAAAATTGTCAATCATCACTGTTTTGACTGTCAATCTGCAGTCTACTAGTGGGACGAGGAGAAGAAGCTGTAGAAGATTGGGTGTCCTGTGTTAGCCATTCAACTACGTCCTCCTCAGAACTTTTCGCGTCCCCCCTGGCACCCGGCGTCTGAACAATGTGCATATTTGTAGGGTCTAAAGGAATCACAGCACCACGACCACGGAACCTGCAGGGTGGCCAGCCTCTGCCTGTCATTTTTTTTTAAATGGACACTGAGTCTGACAATACTATTACACAAATTATGAGTGGTGGCACTGGGCAAGTGGGCACAGTATACGCTGTGAGACTGACAACAACAAAAAAGACAGATGTTTTAAAAGTCACAAATTGTTAATTTTTTTAAATATTAGAAGTACTGTGACAACAAATATGATTGTTTGCAATAGTTGGCAAATGGGCCTGTCTGGCACACACGCTGGGAGAAAGGAAACTGCAATTCAATGGCACTAGGAGACTGAAGATTCACAGTCAAAACAGTTATGATTAAAAAAAAATTCAATACTGTTACAAGAAATATGATTGGTGGCACTAATTGGCTAGTTGGGCCTGGCACACAGGCAGGCAGGCAGGAGGAAAATCCAATTCAAGGGCACTAGTAGACTGCAGATTGACAGTCAAAACAGTGATGATTTACAATGTTTTCAATACTGTTTTAAGAAATATGATTGCTGGCACTAATTGGCTAGTTGGGCCTGGCACACAGGCTAGCAGGCAGGAGGAAAGTGCAATTCAATGGCACGAGCAAACTGAGGATTCTGGTACACAGGCTGGCCTTTTTTTTTCTTATAAAGCCGGATGACTTGCTTGACTTATCCGCCAACAACTAGTGTTCAAGCCGCAAGCTTTTAGGGCACTTTCTAAATGTTTTATAAACATCAATTTTTCTGGCCGCTGCTACAGCAGTTGCTACAACAATACCCAAATTTTTCAGTCATTTGTACATTCCTAATTTTTCTGGCCTCTGCTGTTGCTCTGTGGGTACAAAACTCAAATAAAAAAATAAGGCACATAACAGTGATTAAACTGTTAAGAATAGTACAACTTAACACACCAGTCATATCTGGTGGACCATTAAATTGCACGCGCAGTGCCCCAAATGTGAAGTAGGAGGACCGACCAAGCATCTTTATCCGTCTCTTGGTTGCTCTAAATTATCTCCGGGTTCCATCTATGCCATACCTGTACTCTATTGTGCAAAAGGGTGGCATATGTGGTGTTTCATGCTGTTGTGCCTGTTGCGGGTCGTGGACCATGGTATAAAAAGGCTGAAGGAGAACGACCTGTAATGGGTACCCAAGCACATTTTTTTAAAAATGTTCCTGGTTCCTCTCAATTATCTCCGGGTTTCTAAAATGGATGCCATACCTGTACTCGATTGTGCAAAAGGATGGCATATGTGGTGTTTCCTGCAGTTGTTTCTGTTGAGGGTGCTGGACCCTCTTATAAAAATGCTGAAGGAGAACGACCTGTAGTGGGTGTCCAAGCATGTTTTTTTGGGCAATTTCACGTTTCCAAAAAATTATCTCTGTGTTTCTAAAATCAATGCCGTACCTGTACTCTATTGTTCAAAAGGAAGCCATATGTCGTCTTTCCTGCTGTTGTTTCATATGAGTGTCCTGGACCCTCTTATAAAAAGGCTGAAGTAGAAAGAAGTGTCCTGGGTGTCCAATCATTTTTTTGGTTCAATTTCCCGGTTGCAACAAATTATCTCTGGGTTTCTAAAATCAATGCTTTACCTGTACTCTATTGTTCAAAAGGATGCCATATGTCCTCTTTCCTGCTGTTGTTTTTGTTGAGGGTCCTGGACCCTCTTTTAAAAAGGCTGAAGTTGAAAGAAGTGTCCTGGGTGTCCAATCATTTTTTGGTTCAATTTCCCGTTTGCAACAAATTATCTCCGGATTTCTAAAATCAATGCTTTACCTGTACTCTATTGTTCAAAAGGATGCTATATGTCCTCTTTCCTGCTGTTGTTTCTGTTGAGGGTCCTGGACCCTGTTATAAAAAGGCTGAAGGAGAAATAAGTGTACTGGGTGTCCATCCAATATTTTTTTTGATTCAAATTCCCGGTTGCAAGACATTATCTCCAGGTTTCTAAAATCAATGCTTTACCTGTAATCTATTGTTCAAAAGGATGCCATATGTCCTCTTTCCTGCTGGTGTTTTGTTTGAGGGTCCTGGACCCTCTTATAAAAAGGCCTAAGGAGAAATAAGTGTACTGGGTGTCCAATCAATGTTTTTTTGATTTCCCAGTTGCAAAAAATTATCTCTTGGTTTCTAAAATCAATGCCGTACCTGTACTCTATTGTTCAAAAGGATGCCATATGTCCTCTTTCCTGCTGTTGTTTTTGTTGAGGGTCCTGGACCCTCTTTTAAAAAGGCTGAAGTTGAAAGAATTGTCCTGGGTGTCCAATCATTTTTTTGGTTCAATTTCCCGGTCGCAACAAATTATCTCCGGGTTTCTAAAATCAATGCTTTACCTGTACTCTATTGTTCAAAAGGATGCCATATGTCCTCTTTCCTGCTTTTGTTTCTGTTGAGGGTCCTGGACCCTGTTATAAAAAGGCTGAAGGAGAAAGAAGTGTACTGGGTGTCCATCCAATCATTTTTTTTATTCAAATTCCCGGTTGCAAGAAATTATCTCCAGGTTTCTAAAATCAATGCTTTACCTGTACTCTATTGTTCAAAAGGATGCCATATGTCCTCTTTCCTGCTGCTGTTTTTGTTGCGGGTCCTGGACCCTCTTCTAAAAAGGCAGAAGGAGAAAGAAGTGTAAAAGGCCTAAGGATAAAGAAGTGTACTGGGTGTCCAATCAATGTTTTTTTCTATTTCCCGGTTGCAAGAAATTATCTCAGGGTTTCTAAAATCAATGCCTTACCTGTAATCTATTGTTCAAAAGGATGCCATATGTCCTCTTTCCTGCTGCTGTTTTTGTTGATGGTCCTGGAGCCTCTTATAAAAAGGCCTAAGGATAAAGAAGTGTACTTGGTGTCCAATCAATTTTTTTTTCTATTTCCCGGTTGCAACAAATTATCTCTGTGTTTCTAAAATCAATGCCTTACCTCACCTGTACTCTATTGTTCAAAAGGATGCCATATGTCCTCTTTCCTGTTTTTTTGTTGTTGGTATTTTTGTTTATTTTATAACATTTAATGCACTTATAGGTTCACTAAGATTATGACTTTGCACACTGCCATTTTCGATGCAGCCTTTTGACATGTCGTGTGATATGAATACAATAATGGTATGTTTTGAATCTGCTGAGCACAATAATAAAAAAAAAAATAATATAATTTAACTTGAGTTACTAACTGAAGCATGATTTACAATAGGGGTTAGATCTATAAGTAGCAGCATAAAAAAATATAAAATCTGCTTCACACAGCGGTTAGGCTTAGAAGTGAAGGGGTTAAACACTGATAAAGTATTCCTTTAGGGGCGCAAAGAGATGGCTACCGGAACACTCCAGGAACGTCCCAAGAGTCGCTGTCTTGTGTTTCGGGTGATGTTGGAGACATCTGTGTAGTGTACAGGGAAACCAAAAATCCTCTCCATCTCTGTGCACCACAGGACGTCCTGCTTGTCATCCATAAGCACAGGAAACTACTGGCATTTCCCTTGCTTCAAGAAGTTAAGTTTTTGTGGTGATAGTACAGACTTTACAAAACTTTGATTTCCTACCATACTCAAGACAATCTTGTAGTTCAAGCTTATGACTTGCTGAGGGAAACAGTGGCCTGTCCATACCAGGAAGATTTAGCCAGAAGTAACGAGCTCTGCTTGCAGGTGACACATGTTTAGCATCAATCATCAAAGGGGTTGCGTGCAGATTATGGCAGATGGCCCTCTTCTTCACATGTTTGTCCATAGCCACAACATTTTCAAACAGCCAGAAGAAAGGTCGGTTCTCACCAGCCTTAAGTCGCGCTTCATTTAACTAATGCTGAAAGTCAAAAAATAGACAAACAGTGCCTTCAAAAAGCGATATGGATTCACCAGAGCAAGGTCATTGCAAGGACTTCCCACGATAACAAAATCAAAATGCCACAACTCCTCAATCTTCCCTTTCACATTATTATTGTCCCACTCCCTTGTACTCCTATGCCCAGCTCCCTGCTGTTTTTGTTGAGGGTCCGGGACCCTCTTATAAAAAGGCTGAAGTAGAAAGAAGTGTACTGGGTGACCACTGACCAATCATTTTTTTGGTTCAATTTCACGGTTGCAACACATTATCTCCGGGTTTATAAAATCAATGCCTTACCTGTCATCTATTGTTCAAAAGGATGCCATATGTCCTCTTTCCTGCTGTTGTTTCTGTTGAGGGTCCGGGACCCTCTTATAAAAAGGCCTAAGGATAAAGAAGTGTACTGGGTGTCCAATCAATGTTTTTTTCTATTTCCATGTTCATAAAAATTATCTCATGGATTCTAAAATCAATGCCTTCCCTGTAATCTATTGTTCAAAAGGATACCATATGTCCTCTTTCATGCTGTTGTTTCGGTTGAGGGTCCTGGTCCCTCTTTTCAAAAGGCCTAAGGATAAAGAAGTGTACTGGGTGTCCAATCAATGTTTTTTTCTATTTCCCTGTTCATAAAAATTATCTCCGGGATTCTAAAATCAATGCCTTACCTGTAATCAATTGTTCAAAAGGATGCCATATGTCCTCTTTCCTGTTGGTGTTTCGGTTGAGGGTCCTGGACACTCTTATAAAAACTTAAAAATTCAAAAGGATAAAGAAGTGTACTGGGTGTCCAATCAATGTTTTTTTCAATTTCCCAGTTGCAAGAAATTATCTCTGGGTTTCTAAAATCAATGCCTTACCTGTAATCTATTGTTCAAAAGGATGCCATATGTCCGCTTTCCTGCTGTTGTTTTGTTTGAGGGTCATGGACACTCTTTTAAAAAGGGCTAAGGAGAAAGAAGTGTACTGGGTGTCCAATCAATGTTTTTTTCTATTTCCATGTTCATAAAAATTATCTCAGGGATTCTAAAATCAATGCCTTCCCTGTAATCTATTGTTCAAAAGGATGCCATATGTCCTCTTTCATGCTGTTGTTTCGGTTGAGGGTCCTTTCTAAAAAGGCCTAAGGATAAAGAAGTGTATTGGGTGTCCTGTCCAATCAATTTTTTTTTATATTTCACGGTTGCAACAAATTATCTCTGGGTTTATAAAATCAATGCCTTACCTGTAATCTATTGTTCAAAAGGATGCCAATGCCATGTGTCCTCTTTCCTGCTGTTGTTTTGTTTGAGGGTCCTGGACCCTCTTTTAAAAAAGGCCTAAGGATAAAGAAGTGTACTGGGTGTCCAATCAATGTTTTTTTCTATTTCCCTGTTCATACAAATTATCTCAGGGATTCTAAAATCAATGCCTTACCTGTAATCTATTGTTCAAAAGGATGCCATATGTCCTCTTTCATGCTGTTGTTTCGGTTGAGGGTCCTGTACCCTCTTTTAAAAATGCCTATGGATAAAGAAGTGTACTGGGTGTCCAATCAATGTTTTTTTTTCTATTTCCCGGTTCATAAAAATTATCTCAGGGAATCGATAATCAATGCCTTACCTGTAATCTATTGTTCAAAAGGATGACATATGTCCTCTTTCCTGCTGTTGTTTTGTTTGAGGGTCCGGGACCCTCTTCTAAAAAGGCCTAAGGATAAATAAGTGTACTGGGTGTCCAATCAATGTTTTTTTTCTATTTCCCAGTTGCAAAAAATTATCTCAGGGTTTCTAAAATCAATGCCTTACCTGTAATCTATTGTTCAAAAGGATGCCATATGTCCTCTTTCCTGCTGGTGTTTTGTTTGAGGGTCCTGGACCCTCTTATAAAAAGGCCGAAGGAGAAAGAAGTGTACTTGGTGTCCTGTCCAATCAATGTTTTTTTCTATTTCACGTTTCCTAAAAATTATCTCTGGGTTTCTAAAATCAATGCTGTACCTGTACTCTATTGTTCAAAAGGATGCCATATGTCCTCTTTCCTGCTGTTGTTTTTGTTGAGGGTCCGGGACCCTCTTCTAAAAAGGCCGAAGGAGAATGACCTGTACTGTACTGGGTGTCCAATCATGTTTTTTTTTTCAATTTCACGGTTCCTAATAAATATCTCCGTGTAACTAAAATCAATGCCATACCTGTACTCTATTGTTCAAAAGGATGGCATATGTGGTGTTTCATTCTGTTGTGGCTGTTGAGGGTCGTGGCCATGGGCCAGCGTATAAAACGGCTGAAGGAGAACGACCTGTACTGCCTTGCTGCTCCTTTTTAGGGAGGCCAGCTCTTTGCATACATGCCCACAGACTCTGTAACGCATGCCTCTTTTAGGGAGAGGTGCAGCCATAATGCAGGGTCAGAACCTCTGCCTGCAACTGTTATACTCGATTTTGCGAAAGGAAGTAACCTTACCATGGTTCCCTGCACGCACGTCTTGTTGTTATATTTTGGTGAGGGTAATCATGATGGCCATGTAGACCACCACCGAGAGGCCTGGAAGTAACAGGGATGAGATGAAAGTGCTAAGAATAGTACAACTTGAAACAACAGAGTTAGCCATGGGTGTTAGTCCAAGACCGCTTGGCTTTTTTTTGGCTTTGGGTGCGGCTAATCATGCAGGCCATATAGAGCTGCCACCATTCGGTGTTGTTTCAGGTATTAAACTAATAAGAACAGTACTACCAAAATACAGCCAATGAAGTGCCTATGAAGACTGAGCCAAGGTTGGATTGTAGTATTGTGTTAGGCTAATCATGATGGCGATGTAGACCACCACCGAGAGGCCTGGAAGTAACAGGGATGAGATGAAAGTGCTAAGAATAGTACAACTTGAAACAACAGAGTTAGCCATGGGTGTTAGTCCAAGACCGCTTGGCTTTTTTTTGGCTTTGGGTGCGGCTAATCATGCAGGCCATATAGAGCTGCCACCATTCGGTGTCGTATCAGGTATTAAACTAATAAGAACAGTACTACCAAAATATGGCCAATGAAGGGCCTTATGAAGACTGAGCCAAGGTTGGATTGTAGTATTTTGTTAGGCTAATCATGATGGCCATGTAGACCACCCCTAGAGGCCTGGAAGTAACAGGGATGAAAGTGCTAAGAATAGTACTAATTGAAACAATCGAGTTAGCCATGGGTGTTAGTCCAAGACCGCTTGGCTTTTTTTTGGGTTTGGGTGCGGCTAATCATGAAGGCCAGATAGACCTGCCACCATTCGGTGTTGTAACAGGTATTAAACTGCGAAGAACAGTACTACTTAACACAACCTAGTTACCATGGGTCCCAGAGCATATGTTTTATTATTATATTTTGTAAGGGTAATCATGCAGGCCATATAGACCTCCCCCAATAGGGTGAGTAACAGGTATTGAAATGCTAAGAACAGTACTACTTAACACAAAGTTACCATGGGTCCCAGAGCATATGTCTTATTATTATATTTTGTTCGGTTAATCATGCAGGCCATATAGACCTCCCCCGATAGGGTGAGTAACGGGTATTAAAATGCTAAGAACAGTACTAATTAACACAAGCTAGTTACCATGGGTCCCAGACCGCGTGTCTTGTTGTTATACTTTGTCAGGGTAATCATGCAGGCCATATAGACCGCCCCCGACAGGGTGTAACAGGTATTAAAATGCTAAGAACAGTACTACTTAATACTTAACAAAACCTAGTTACCATGGGTCCCAGACCCAGAGCAGATGTCTTATTATATTTTGTATGGGTAATCATGCAGGACGTATAGACCTCCCACGATAGGGTGAGTAACAGGTATTAAAATGCTAAGAAGAGTAATACTTAACACAACCTAGTTACTATGGGTCCCAGACCGCATGTTTTGTTATTATATTTTGTAAGGGTAATCATGCAGGCCATATAGACCTCCACCGATAGGGTGAGTAACAGCTATTAAAATGCTAAGGACATTACTACTTAACACAACATAGTTACCATGGGTCCAAGACCCAGAGCAGATGTCTTATTATTATATTTTGTATGGGTAATCATCCAGGCCGTATAGACCTCCCCAAATAGGGGGAGTTACAGAGATTAAAGTGCTAAGAATGGTACTACTTAAAACACAACCTAGTTAACATGGGTCCCAGACCGCATGTCTTATTATATTTTTTCAGGGTAATCAGGCAGGCCATATAGACCTCCCCCGATAGGGGGGGTAACAGGGATTAAAGTGCTAAGAAAAGTAATAATTAACACAAGCTAGTTACCATGGGTCCAACACCGCGTGTCTTGTTTATACTTTGTCCGGGTAATCATGCAGGCCATATAGACCTCCCACGATAGGGGGAGTTACAGGGCTGAAAGTGCTAAGAATAGTACTACTTAACACAACCTAGTTACCATGGGTCCAAGACCGCATGTTTAATTATTATACTTTGTCAGGGTAATTATATATCTAACAAATCTATCTATTTCTCTTCTATCTATCCTAACTATCAATCTATGTATATCTATCTATCCTATCTATCGATCTATCTTCTGTCCGGACTGTTTTGAGACAGCCACTTGTGTTTTTAGACAAATTTGAAGTAGGAGGACAGAACAATCATCTTCTTCCATCTCCCGGTTCCAAAAATGAAGGCCATATAGACCTCCCCCGATAGGGGGAGTAACAGGTTGTAGTAAACTGCTAAGAATAGTACTACTTAACACACCACGGGTCACAGACCGCATGTCTTATTGTTATACTCTGTCAGGGAAATTATATATATTTCAAATCGATTTATTTATCTATCAAATTGATCGAACTATCAAACGTATCTATCAAATGTAGATTGCATCTATTGATCGATGTAATTCGTATCTATAAAATGTCTATTACATATTTTGGTTGATGTCATTCGTATCTATCAAATGTATATTGCATCTATTGATCTATGTAAATTGTATCGATCATATGTATATTGCATTGATTGAGCTATGTAATCTATGTATCTATCTATCAAATCTATCTATCTCGTGGTTATGCAAATGGACTGTTTGCGGTTGATTGCGGTACGTTTGCTCTGTCACTGTGAAGCGGCCGTAACCCTTACACTACCTGATAGATACGACATCATAACTGATGTTTTAAAGCACGTTATTGCAAACAATTTGGGAATGTTAGGTGATTTAGGCCCTTTATGGGTTAAAAGCAGACTCTGCATCAACTATGTAATTTTCCATGGGAGTTTTGCCAGGGATCCCCCTCCAGCATGCCACAGTCCCGGTGTTAGTCCCCTTGAAACAACTTTTCCATCACTATTGTGGCCAGAAAGAATTGAATTCAATGGCGGTTCGCGAACAATACCGGAAGTTTGAGTCCACGGTTTGCGAACCGAAATCTTTAAGTTCGCGACATCACTAGTCTTAACACCCCTAATCTGCTGCCCCTGACATTGCCAACGCCTGCCTACAGTTATTAACCCCTAATCTGCCGCTCCCGATATCACGCCACCTAAATAAAATTATTAACCCCTAATCTGCCGCTCCCGATGTCGCCACTATACTAAAGTTCTTAACCCCTATTCCACCGCACCCCAACATCGCCACAACTATATTAAAGTTATTAACCCCTATTCCGCCGCTCCTGATATTGCTGCCACCTAATAAAGCTATTAACCCCTAAACCTCTGGCCTCCCACATCACTACCACTAAATAAACCTATTAACTCCTAAACTGCCAGCCCCCCACATCGCAACAACCAAAATTAAACTATTAACCCCTAACCCTAGCGTAACCCTAAACGTAACCCTAACCCTAACACCCTCTAACTTTAACATAATTAAATTAGATCTAAATTAAATTTACAATTATTAACTAAATAAACCTATTAACCCCTAAACTGCCAGCCCCCCATCGCAACAACCTAAATTAAACTATATTAACCCCTAAACCTAACCCTAACACTCTCTAACTTTAACATAATTAAAATAGCGCTAAATTAAAGTTACAAATATTAACTAAATACTTACCTGTGAAATAAAACCTAAGCTAGCTACAATATAACTAATAGTTATATTGTAGCTAGCTTAGGTTTTATTTTATTTCACAGGTAAGTTAGTATTTATTTTAACTAGGTAGATTTAACTAGGTTATTAACTATTTACTAACTACCTAGTTAAAATAAATACAAACTTACCTGTAAAATAAAATCTAACCTGCCTCACACTAAAACCCTCATTACAAAAAAAAAAAAAAACTACCATTAAAAAACAAAACAAATAAAATTATCCAAAAAAATAAAGATTATTCCTATTCTAATACCCTTTTAAAGAAAAAAAAAAACACCCCATAATAAAAAAGCCTAATCTAGAATAAACTACCAAGGGCCCTTAAAAGCGCCTTTCGTAGGGCATTGACCTGAGTGAAACAGCTCTTTTGCTCCAAAAAAATACAAACACCCACTAACACTATACAAACCCCCACCCCCCAAACTACCAAGGGCCCTTAAAAGGGCCTTTTGGGGGGCCCTTAAAAGGGCCTTTTGTAGTGCATTGCCCTAAGTGAAACAGCTCTTTTGCTACAAAAAAAACACCCCCTTAAATATACATTACACAAAATAACAAACAAATTATTAAAAAAAAAAAAAAATCCTATTCTAATACCCATAAAAAAAACACCCCAGAATAAAAAAACGAATCTAGAATAAACTACCAATGACCCTTGGTACAAACCCCCCCCAACCCACAAAATAAAAAAAACTATCTAAAAAACCTAAGCTACCCCATTGCCCTGAAAAGGGCATTTAGCTCTTTTACTGCCCAGACCCTAAACTAAAAAATAAAACCCACCCAATAAACCCTTAAAAATGCCTATCACTAACCCCTAGACGATCCACTTACAGTTTTTGAAGTCCCGCTTGAACGATCTTCATCTCGGAGTTGAAGTCCTAATCCAGGCGGTGAGAAGTCTTCATCCAAGCGGCCTCTTCAATCTTCATCCTGGTGGTGACATCCTGATCCAAGCGGCGAGAAGTCTTCATCCAAGCGGCCTCTTGAATCTTCATCCAGGCGGCATCTTCTATCTTGATCCCGGAGGCGCGGAGCGGCTCCATCCTAAAGACATCCGGCATGGAGCATCCTCTTCATACAGTCACCGTCGTATACTAAATCTTCAATGCAAGGGACGCGATTCAAAATGGCGTCCCTTGTATTCCTATTGGCTGAAAAATTTGAATCAGCCAATAGAATGAGAGCTGCTAAAATCCTATAAGATTTTTTTTGGCCGCGAATGAGCAGGGGACGGCATTGCACAAGCATTTCCCAAGAAATACTTGTGCAATGTTAAATGCCGACAGTGTATGCTGTCGGCATTTAGCAATGTTGGGCGGACATGATTCACTACAGCAAATCATGTCCGCCTGACATATGATAAATTTACCCACATAGTATGCAATGAGTTAGTAAACTCATTCACCTAGATTAAAAGTTTTGCGTTCGGATTTTAACTCTGAAAAAATGGCAGTTTCAGCCTAAAAAAACGGACTTCAGCCATTATGATTCTTGTCGGTATAGCTGAACCGCAAGCATTTTGCATGTAACGCAACATCAATCCCACACTCAAAATGACGTTTTTGCGTGGGATTTCCATAGCGCTGCCATTACAAGTTTTGCGGTGAGGCTAAAATGCTAGCGCTCCAGCCTATACCAACACAATCCATTCCGCAGTCTGAGACCATTAGTTATGAGTTTTACGCCACAAAACTGTTACACAAAACTCATAACTAAAGTGTTACAAAGTACACTAACACCCATAAACTACCTATTAACCCCTAAACCACTACCCTCACACATCGCAAACACTATATTAAACCTATTAACCCCTAACCTGCAGCTCCCGACTGTTGGGGGGGCTTTGTATTTTTTTTTACAGGTAAAAGAGTTGTTAAACTTAGGGCAATGCCCTACAAAAGGCCCTTTTAAGGGCTATTGGGAGTTTATTGTAGGCTAGGGTTTTTTTTTATTTTGGGGGGGCTTTTTTATTTTATAGGGCTATTAGATTAGGTGTAATTGTTTTTATTGTGGATAATTTCTTTCGCTATTTTTCGTAATTTAGTGTTTTTTATTTTTTTGTGATTTAGTATTTTTTATTTTTAGTAATTGTAGATTTAATTTTTTTTAGTAGTGTTAGTTTTTTTAATGTGTAATTTAATTTATTTAATTAATAGTTATTTTAATTTTAGTATAATAGTAATGTTAGGTTAATTTATAGTTTAAACTTAGGTTTTTTAATTTCCCGGGTAAGTTTTTATTTATTTTAAGACAGGGATATTGTAATTTTAATATAAAGTTAGGGGGGTTTAGGGGTTAATAGTTTAATTTAGTTTTTTGCGATGTGGGGGCTGTCGGTTTAGGGGTTAATAGGTTTATTTAGTGGCAGTGATGTGGGAGGCCAGAGGTTTAGGGGTTAATAACTTTATTTAGTGGTGGCAATGTTGGGGAGCGGTGGAATAGGGATTAATATCTTTATTATAGTGTGGGCGATGTTGGGGTGTGGAGGAATAGGGGTTAATAACTATTATAGTGGTGACGATGTGGGGGAGCAGCAGAATAAGGCTTAATAAGTTTTATTAGTGGCGGCAATGTCGGGAGCAGCAGGTTAGGGGTTAATAGGTTTAATATAGTGTTTGCGATGCTGGAGGGTGGCGGTTTAGGGGTTAATAGGTAGTTTATGGGTGTTAGAGTACTTTGTAACACTTTAGTTATGAGTTTTGTGTAACAGATTTGTAGCGTAAAACTCATAACTACTGGTCTCAGATTGCGGAACGGATCATGTCGGTATAGGCTGGAACCTCACCGCAAAACTTGTAATTGCAGCGCTATGGAAATCCAAACAAAAAACGTCTTTTTTGAGTGCAGGATTGATGTTGCGTTACATGCAAAATCCTTGCGGTACAGCTATACCGACAAGATTCGTAATGGCTGTGGTCCGGTTTTTTACGCTTAAATGGACATTTTTTTAGAGTTAAAACCTGAACGCAAAACTTGTAATCTAGGCAAATGAGTTTACTAACCCATTGCATACTATGGGGGTAAATTTATAATATGTTGAGCGGACATGATTTGCTGTAGTGAATCAAGTCCGCCCAACATACGCTGTCGGCATTTAACATTGCACAAGCATTTTTTGGGTAATGCTTGTGCAATGCCATCCCCTGTACATTAGAGGCCAATCTGCCGCTAGCAGGGGGTGTCAATCATCCCGATCGTAAAAGGTGGCGGACAAGTTAAGGAGCAGTCTTATGATTGCTGCTTCTTAACTTAAAGGGACAGTCAACACCAGAATATTTGTTGTTTTAAAAGATAGATGATCCCTTTATTACCTAGTTTTGCATACCCAACACAGTTAAAATAATATATGTGATTACCTTGTATCTAAGCCTCTGCAGACTGCCCCCTTATTTCAGTTCTTTTGACAGACTTGGATTTTAGCCAATCAGTGCTCACTCCTCTGTAAATCCATGTGCATGAGCTCAATGTTATCTATATGAAACACATGAACTAATGCCCTCTAGTGGTGAAAAACTGGCAAAATGCATTTAGATTAGAGGCGGCCTTCAAGGTCTAAGAAATTAGCATACAAACCTCCTAGGTTTAGCTTTCAACTAAAAATATCGAGAGAACATAGCAAAATTGGTGATAAAGTTAAATTGGAAAGTTGATTAAAATAACATGCCCTAATTCAATCATGAAAGTTATTTTTGGACTTGACAGTCCCTCTAAGTTTCCAGTGAGCCGGAAACTTTGCGCGGATAAAGCCAGCATTTGCTGCTTATTAAATGGAGCCCTGTGTATCAATGAACAGAGAACGGAGAGTAGCGCATGCGCAAATACATGTGTTATCGGGAGCGCGCTTCAGAGCTATGTATAGAGCATATGCATATAAACACATATTTAGGCACGTGTATGTATATATGGTAAAGCCCTTTTTTAAACACCTTATACCTTCTGTCTTTGAGCTCTTATATTTTTATTTTATTTTTTTAATCATTTTTATCAAGCGGTGTTTATATGAATTAACTGTACTTTTACATGAATTTATGCTGTGTTTAAAGGGACAGTCTACGTGAAACTTTTTATTGTTTAAAAAGATAGATAATTTCTTTATTACCCAATCCACAGTTTTGCATAAGCAACACAGTTCTATTAATACACATTTTACCTCTGTGATTATCTTGTATCTAAGCCTTTTGACTGACTTGCATTTTAGCCAATTAGTGCTGACTCCTAGGCAACTCCACGTGAGTGAGCACAATGTTATCGATATGGCACACATGAACTAGCGCTGTCTTACTATGAAAATCTGAGGCAGCCTTCAACGGCTTAGAAACCTGTGTATGAGCCTGACTGCTTAGTTTTCAACAAAGAATACCAAAAAAACAAAAGCAAATTTAATGATAAAAGTCAATTGAAAAGCTACCTTTTACGCAAGCTCTAAAGTTGCGCTTAGCCGACGTGTGTTGCATTCGATTGAGAACATGTTTACTTTCAACTCTTAATACCCGCGCTATTTCTGTCGTGTGAAAAAAGCAGAGAAATGCCCCATATCACTTGCACACTACAGTTAGCGTTCCACTGGTAATCTAGTTCTAAATAAGAGTACAAGAGTACATTATTTACTATGGGCTAGATTAATGTAATCTGTATATAATCCTATAAACACATACATATATATGTATATAATCCTATAAACACATAAATATATATCTATATAATCATATAAACACATACATATATATGTATATAATCCTATAATCCTATAAACACAAACACATAAATATATATGTATATAATCATATAAACACAAATATATATGTATATAATCATATTAACACATAAATATATATGTATATAGTCATATAAACACATAAATATATATGTATATAATCCTATAGACAAATATATATGTATATAATCCTATAAACACAAATATATCTGTATAAAATCATATAAACACATAAATATATCTGTATATAATCCTATAAACACATAAATATATCTGTATATAGTCATATAAACACAAATATATCTGTATATAATCCTATAAACACATAAATATATCTGTATATAGTCATATAAACACATAAATATATCTGTATATAATCATATAAACACATAAATATATATGTATATAATCATATAAACACATAAATATATATGTATATAGTCATATAAACACATAAATATATATGTATATAATCATATAAAATACGTACAAACGATAATAAGAATAATTCAAATAAAAACAACAAAAATAAACAAAATCCCCCCAAAAATGTCACCTTTTCAGGTAGCGATACAGAATATTCTAGCGATGGAGAAAGATATACTGAAGAAGAGCATGATAGACAACAGATTGCAGGCCCAAATATAGAAAGTACAGCTACTAATGCTATTGTTCCCTACCCCACACCCATTCCCAATACTAGTCGAGACACACACTCTACTAAACCGAAACAGTCTATGTATGTTGAAACTGCACTTAATGTACCAAGAATGGATAATTCTGTTATGGAACAGGTTTTTCCCCAGGCACATGGTGGTGTGGCAGGAGGAGGGGGACTTCGCCTAATCCAGGGTCAGGGTGTGGCCAACAATCGAGAGGGTTACCAGTTGAGGGAACCAAGACCACAGACGAAGTACAAATAGTGGGCAATGTTGTTAATCTGTCATCTTTTTCTTTAAATGAAGCACAGTATAGAGTATTAAATCTTGGTTTGAACTTTGCTCCCACAAATGACTTTGATCTGTTCCAAACTATCATAGATGTAAATAGACTCATTAGGAATATTACACTCCAGAAACATTTCTCTGATGTCCCAGGTGTTATTGATGAATCAATGTCTGAAATTACAAAGAATTTTGACATATATCCAAATAAACCTAGCTTTCAGGAAGGCTGTGACATTGTTTCTTTACAACAACTCGAGCTTAGTTCAACACCTGAGCAAGACATGAGAAGTAGGGGTCCTAGTATCAAGAATAAGTCAACATTCTATCCCATACAAAGTAGAGGGAATATTATAGAAACTTTTCACAGTAGAGTAGAAAATGACTTAGTGAAACTTAAATCCCAACGATCCACTCGCAGGTCCAATCTGTCCTTGTCTGAGAAAGAAGCTATTTCTTCTCTTAAAAACAATAATGACCTAGTTGTCAGAAAATCTGATAAGGGCGGAATGGTAGTGGTACTGGATCGTACTCAGTATGTGGCAGAAGGTTTGAGACAACTACAGAATGAGGAAGATTATCTGGTCTTGAATAGAGACCCCACACCTGAATATAAACATTAGTTGAAACATCTTTTGGATGATGGTCTAGAACAAGGGTGTATAGATTCTAACACGGCTGAATTTCTTTTTGTTGACAGCCCCAAGACTCCCTTGTTCCACCATTTCCCAAAAACACACAAATCTCTCACTGAAGTTAAAGGCCGCCCCATTGTGAGCGGTGTAGAATCCCTTCTGGGAAATTTATCCCAGTGGCTTGATAATATTCTGCAGCCTATTGTTTTGTCATTGCTCTCATATGTAAGAGATACTAAGCACATTTTAAATACACTGGAACATGTAGAATGGTCTGACTCTTGTACATGATTAACAATTGATGTTGTCTCCCTCTACTCGAGTATTCCACAGAAAAACCACGTTAAAGCAGCACTCTTTAAGGAAAGATAAAAAGTCACTTTATTAAGGTCCTTTAAAATAACACATTCCAACAATGGGGGTAAACACAAGACATCCTTACGCGTTTCGTGCCCAACTGGCACTTAGTCATAGGATAATCTGAGTGTCTACTGCTCCACACCTTTATACGCTAAACGCCCAAAGCAATCAGCTGAGCACCATTAGCCATAATGTATTCTTAAAGGGATGGAGCAGTGTCACTCATGTTGCATATTAAAAACACTGTTACAATTACATTGCACTGAAGAAATCAAAATTACTATGATGTGAACTTGGGGTTAAAAAACACACATAAATAAATGAATGTATAACTTTATACAAAACCTGCCAAAATTAGACAAGGGAATAAACATACATTATACAAATATTATTAACCCCAAGTACAACGTTATAGAAGAAATTACAAAGTTATAGAAATTTGTATATCTCCATCTCATATATGAGATGAAGTTTTATCTTGCTGAATTCTGTGAATATGTCATGTAAATATATCATAATCAATGTATATATCACATTGTTATTTGTATTAAATATATTTTTGATCCAATCAAAATATTCATATGCATGACAGTTCACCCAATACCACAAGATAATTATTTTTCAAAAACAATATAGTTTCCGCTGGAATCTGTGATTTTGCCATATTGTCATTCATATAAAATATGTAATGAATCACATCAATAGATTCATATATATGACATTTCACCCAATGCAGCAGAATACTATTATATCCAAAACAGGAAATGCTAGATCAAATAATTCTCAATTATCCTTTGATACCTAAGAAAAGATATAGAGAGATACAAAAAAGAGAAAAGAGAAAAGAAGAGAGAATGATAAGCAAGAACCCTGAAGTCCAACATACAACAAGGATATAAATGCAAGAGTATATGAGGGTATGCATTTAAAACACATCTTCAATCCACATAATAACTCATATCCCATTCTTTATTCATGCCGAATGGCATTTTTGTTCTCAACATGAATATCCAATAAAGCTCTTTTTTCTGTAAAATCTTGTTCCTGTTTCCACCCCTAGGTGGCAATTTGGCTAAATCTATTATCTTAACTCCTATTTCAGGTTTGTTCAAAAAATGAAAGCAATTAAAGTGTCTAGCCACTCCAGAGTCCTTATTATAGTTCTTAATATCTCTTTTATGCTCTCCAATTCTAGTTCTCAGACTACGAGTCGTTTGACCAACGTATTGTTCATGGCAAATTGTGCACTCCAAGAGATACACAACGTACTCCGTGCTACAATTTCCATAATGGTTAACTTTATATTCTTTCCCTGTTGTGGTACTTTTGAAGGATTCACCTTTCACAATGTGTTCACACGTACCACAATTACTAACTCCACACTTGAAAGTGCCTTTTTTATTGAACCAGTTAGTTCCAGTACGATTACCTTTACGATATACCAAACTTGGAGACAATTTGCTTGCCAAGGTTGGTGGGTTTTTTTGAGACAAATCTAATGTTTTCTATTAAAGGTGATAGAATGTCATCACTTTTTAAAACCTCCATCCCTTTAAGAATACATTATGGCTAATGGTGCTCAGCTGATTGCTTTGGGCGTTTAGCGTATAAAGGTGTGGAGCAGTAGACACTCAGATTATCCTATGACTAAGTGCCAGTTGGGCACAAAACGCGTAAGGATGTCTTGTGTTTACCCCCATTGTTGGAATGTGTTATTTTAAAGGACCTTAATAAAGTGACTTTTTATCTTTCCTTAAAGAGTGCTGCTTTAACGTGGTTTTTCTGGAGTTGGTATTACGGCTTGCTCAGCCGTCAAGCGTGCACCACGTCACAACATTCAGCTCACGCCCCAAACAATTGCAGCACGCTACTCTGTTAGTGGAGGAGACTGTCGGCTCTAGCCTTGGAGCAGCGTAGAGGATCTGTTTAGTCGAGTATTCCACACTCTAGGGGAGTAGAAGCCGCGACTTTTTTTCTAGACCATTTTACGGATTATGACCGTAATCTTAAAAATTACATTCTTAAAGTACTCACGTTTCTTCTGACCCACAATTTCTTCAAGTTTGAAGACACCTATTATCTCCAAAGATGTGGTACAGCTATGGGGGCGAAGTTTGCCCCCTCCTACGCAAACTTATTTCTAGGATGGTGGGAGTTCTACCACATCTTTGGAGATAACAACCCTTTTAGAGATCATATATCTCTTTATCAGAGATATATAGATGATCTCATTTTTATCTGGACAGGTGGTGAGGAGATTATTCCAGATTTTCTGGAATATCTACATCAGAATAATATTAATCTCAAATTTACTTGAGAGTACAGTACACACAGCATAAATTATCTTGATGTGACATTAAGGAGCAACCCTCAGGGTAAAATTGAGTCTACTGTATATAGAAAACCGATATCAGGAAACTCTCTGCTCCAAGGCACAAGCTGCCATCCGAAACATGTCCCTTTCGCTATTGCGAAAGGTGAGTTCACAAGGCTTAGAAGAAACTGCACAAGCTCTGTACAGTTTAAAAAAGAATCTGTAGATCTTGAACAGAGTTTAATCAGTAGGAAATATCCCAAAGCTATAGTGAATAGAGCCAAAATGGCAGTGAGCGCTATAGAGAGGAAAGACCTTCTTCATCTGAAATCCGCTGAGAGGACTGTGTTTAAAGGTGTAACTTTTGTTACTAATCATAGTGCACAATATCATGACATCTGTAAAATTGTCCGTAAGCACTTTCCACTCCTCTCTGCTGATGATAAATTAATCAACACTGTCAAAAATGGCATCAGATGTTCATACAGGAGGAGCCCAACTTTGGGTAATATTCTGGCACCCACATTACTCAAATCAAAGGAAGAGTCAAGGGGATCTTGGTTAAGGCATACTGGCATGTACAGATGTGGCAGACGAAAATGTAAACCTTGTGATTATGTCAAAGTGACTAAGAATTTTTCTAGCAAGGTTACACACAAAACTTATGATATTGGCACTTGTATGAATTGCACCACTGAATATGCCGTATACCTCATTGAATGTTCCCTTTGCAATGTCCAGTATGTGGGGCTCACCTCCAGAGATCTCAATGCTAGAATGCGTGAACATTTATCATCATTCAAACAGAATAGAGCAACTACACCTATAGTCCAAAACTTTGGTGCTTTTCACAATAATGATCTTAAATACTTTTCATGCTGTGCTATAGAGAAGATCACCAGACCAATCGGGGGTGGGGACATTGACACTATACTGGCTAGAAGGGAAGCTTATTGGATATTCACCTTAGATACAAGGTTACCAAATGGAGTTAACTCCAGGTTTGATATTATCAATCACTGGGAGTGAGTATCCTCTGTCCATTTTTTGCCATTTAAAGTACAAGCACCTAAATACTAACATTCAAATATAATATATTAAGTCATCTATAGTATGTGTTTTGGCCTGATCTGCTATGACCTTAGGCTATTATCCTGTATACACATTCTTACATATTTTCTTAGTGCTCTGTTATGTTACACAAGGTTTATAGTTATAGTTATACCTTCAGCAATTTCGACAGTGTATCCAGTGTACAAATACACCTAATAATTATTTAAATCTTGACTTCTTTGCACTAACAAATGCAGGTGTCTATAATGAACTTCATATGCATGTTAAACATATCTTATCTAGCTCTACATTACATGATAAGCTCCGTTATCTAGTGTATGGCTTTTACACACACCTAGCTACTATTGTTCCATATATTCCATGCTTATATCCTATTTAGATGCTATTGTTAACATACAATCTGTTCATTATTAGCACTGTATTGGTATATGCAAAAAAATATTTTTTAATGATTAAATTTTGGGACTGGTATTTAACACATAAATATTGTCTTGTAGATGCTACTAATGTGTACAGCCCTATTGTGTTCTTATTTTACGCATATCTGTATTTACTATACTAATACTGCATTTTATATATATATTCTGCTTATATGTATATGCAGCACGAACATGCTACCTATGTCAGAATGTATATATTTAGTTTGATTCTCCTCTCTATTTATCTATCCATAGGTTTTTTGTTACTTTATGTACTAATTTCTCCTTACTCTTTTGATACATTTCACCATGGGTTAAATGTGAAGGTAGTGCTATCAAGTTGCTCTCTTAGAGAATAGACATGAATTTCTTAATTGATAATTACATACTATTGGTCAGTGACACTAGGGCGTTGGTTTGTTTTTAACCTATTACATTTGCCTATTAGGTTTTTAAACTGGATGTGGGGGTTTAGCACATAGGCTGTGACTACGGAATTTACTTCCGAAACGCATATGCCTGCGTGCTGCGCCTAGGTCCACTGGACCAACTGTTTGCTGTGTTCCTGTTTTAAGATATCCCAATAAAGACTTTGTACTTTTAAAGAATCGATTGATGTCGGAATCTCTTTCTATGTATAATCATATAAACACATAAATATATCTGTATATAGTCATATAAACACATAAATATATATATGTATATAATCATATAAACACATAAATATATCTGTATATAGTCATATAAACACATAAATATATATGTATATAATCATATAAAACACATAAATATATATATATATATAATCAGATACATACGTATATATTTACACTTTGCTGCCATCACTGCTGCACAAAGTTCTCATGCCTTGTCTCATGGCATGAGAACGAGGCTCCCATAGGAGCCTATGGAAGCGTGCTCTCGTGAGCGCAATACCAATGCGAGCTCATGTTCGCATTGCTGTCAACTTGTAATACCAGTGCACATTAGCGTGTGCTGGTATTACAAAGTGGAGCGCAAATATCGCTTTAGCTAAAGCAATATTTTGCACTCTACTTATAATCCGGCCCTAAATAAGAGTACAAAAGTACAATATTACATGTGTGAAATAAAGATGTCATAAGGAAAAAATAGTAGTAATCCTGGAGATTGTGAATAAAAGTCTTTATTTATTTAAACAAACAGTGTTTAAAAGCGAAAGGCAACACACAGATAAAAGCAAACCAGGTGTGGCACTGTCTGGCTTACGCGTTTCGGCTTGGAGCCGTAGTCATAGCCTGTAGTGCTATGTGTCACACCTATAATATACCCATACCTAAAATCTAATTGGTTAAGAAAAAGAAGACACACCTGTTGCTTAACTACTCTATACAATACTAAATAATACACAGATCTCCTATGCAATTAGAGCACTAAGCTAACATACTAATATACTGAATCTAGTAAAGTGAAAAATAAGGTAAAGCAGATAGAATACACACGATTTGAACAATATGAGAGAAATTTCTAATTTACTGAAACATAAGCCTTACATATACTAGAGAATCAACTGTACAATACAATATATGCAAAGTATTGAGAAACAAAAAAGGAGCAAAGAATAAGAGTAGATACATCCTATATACCCTGACCCTCAGTATAATCCAAAATAATCTCAAAGGCATAATAGTAACTAAGTGAACTTGTTAGATCACTCACTGAATACTAAAGGGGGGGCAATTGCTTAAACTCAATGCTAAATGCTAAATGTATTTTCTAAAGTAAGTCTATACTCATATTTAAACGTATTAGGTACTACTGTATGCATGAAACGCATATATAAGTGAGGCTTGATGTAATTGATAGTGGTTAACATTATGGTACCAGGGGGATTACCATATATTCATAATATTTTCACAATGAGCACCCGTATCCCTAATGGTCTCAACTCGAAGTATGATATTATGAATATATGGTAATCCCCCTCTGCTCTTTGTAGTGTTATTTACTATATAGAGCATCACACTTTCTTCTGGGTGTAATTGTGTGTTTATGTTTTAGCATCACTTGATAAGGTAAGTTTGCATTAAAGGGACATGATTTAGGTAGAACAAACAATTTTAAACAGCTGTCCAGTTTACGTCTATTATCAAATTGCTTCATTCTCTTGATATCCTTTGTTGACAGAGCAGTAATGCACTACTGGTTTCTAAATGAACACATGGGTAAGCCAATAACAATCAGTATATATATGCAGCCACCAATCAGCTGCTAGAACCTAGGTTATTTGCTGCTCACGAGCTTACCTAGATAAACCTTTCAGCAAAGGATAACAAGAGAAGGAAGCAAATGAAATAATAGAAGTAGATTGGAACGTTGTTTAAAATTGTATTCTCTATCTGAATCTTGAATAACTAATTATGACTTTACTGTCGCTTTAATGATTGGCTAATATTAATTATCACTTATTTTGCTGTTAATGAGCTAACATCAGCATCATTTTTTCTATTGAAGGATGTGCTTCAAAATACATCAGTATCTGTGTGAGTTAATCATGGTTAAATCTGCTGAGGTTTATACAGTAAGAGACTTGCTGAGGCCATAGCTAAATAACACAGCAGCAATACGTGTGAATATGTTTATTAATAAATGATTATTAGAACATTACACTACATCAGGGAACTTGACTTGATTTATCTAAACGTGAATTATTAGTTAAAGAACAAACTTTGGAGTAATCATTTACATATTATAAAACCAATACATTTTAATATCTGCATATTCCTTACTATAGCATAATGAGAGAGAGAGAGAGTGTGTGAGTGAGAGAGAGAGAGAGAGAGAGAGAGAGTGTGTGAGTGAGTGAGTGAGTGAGAGAGAGAGAGAGAGAGAGAGAGTGTGTGAGTGAGAGAGAGAGAGAGTGTGTGAGAGAGAGAGAGAGTGTGAGAGAGAGAGAGAGAGAGTGTGAGTGAGTGAGTGAGTGAGTGAGTGAGTGAGTGTGAGTGAGTGAGTGAGTGAGTGAGTGAGTGAGTGAGTGAGTGAGTGAGTGAGTGAGTGAGTGAGTGAGAGAGAGAGAGAGAGAGAGAGAGAGAGAGAGAGAGAGAGAGAGAGAGAGAGAGAGAGAGAGAGAGAGAGAGAGAGAGAGAGAGAGAGAGAGAGAGTGTGTGAGTGAGAGAGAGAGAGAGTGTGTGAGAGAGAGAGTGAGTGAGAGTGAGTGAGTGAGAGTGAGTGAGTGAGTGAGTGAGTGAGTGAGTGAGTGAGTGAGTGAGTGAGTGAGTGAGTGAGTGAGTGAGTGAGTGAGTGAGTGAGTGAGTGAGTGAGTGAGTGAGTGAGTGAGTGAGTGAGAGAGAGAGAGAGAGAGAGAGAGAGAGAGAGAGAGAGAGAGAGAGAGAGAGAGAGAGAGAGAGAGAGAGAGAGAGAGAGAGAGAGAGAGAGAGAGAGAGAGTGTGTGAGTGAGAGAGAGAGAGAGAGAGAGTGTGTGAGTGAGAGAGAGAGAGTGAATGTGTGAGTGAGTGAGTGAGTGTGAGTGAGTGTGAGAGTGAGTGAGTGAGTGTGAGAGTGAGTGAGTGTGAGAGTGAGTGAGTGAGTGTGTGAGTGAGAGAGAGAGAGAGAGAGAGAGAGAGAGAGTGTGAGTGAGAGAGTGTGAGTGAGAGAGAGAGAGAGAGAGAGAGTGTGTGAGAGAGAGAGAGAGAGAGAGAGAGTGTGTGAGTGAGAGAGAGAGAGAGAGAGAGAGTGAGTGAGAGAGAGTGTGTGTGAGTGTGAGAGTGAGAATATATAGACCAATTGATAGATAATAGGCAGACAGATAGATAATAGATAGAAATTCACTGCGGAATGTCTTATTATATGAGTTATTAAAATAATTACTTATTTAGCTACATAACATAGGAACATGTATTTTTATATGTAAGATCAAAGAGGGGACCTAATGTAATAGGAAAACATACATTGTATTACAGCTATGGTTTTCCTTTTGCTGGGCAGTGATTAATATTTCTAGCTCATGATTCTCACCCAGGCACCATCACCACATACCCAGAATGCAGCATGAAGAGGCTCAGTGAAGGTGTCAATGAATGTGTGTAAGTGTCTGATTGGGTCACACAGCTCATAAAAGGACAGACGCCCAGCCTCATAGTCCAGCAGTATTCCTACTCTGTCACATGATAGAGACTGATGTAATGAAGTGTATATGGTTTTATGTGGTACTGCAACATCCAAATGTATATTAGAAAGATCCTCATTATCAACATCATTGTCATCATCATCAATGTTATCATCCTCATCATCCTCATCATAAACACTGTTATTATCAACATCATCATCATAATTATAATCTTCATCATCATCATCATCACTGTTATCATCTTCATCATCCTTATCTTTGTCATTATTAGCATCACTGTCATCATCATCATTATCATCATCATCATTATCATCATCACTGTTATCATCTTCATCATCCTTATCTTTGTCATTATTAGCATCACTGTCATCATCATCATGTTTATCATTCTCAGCATGACAATTGCTCAGTATCCAGTACATATTTCCTATATGAGACACAGTGCCCCTCCTTTGCATACTAGGATAACAAAACCCTATACTCCAGTCCCCTGATTCACTGGTCTGCACTTCCCAGTAATGTCGTCCTGAGGAAAAGCTCCTGGTGCTTAATACCTGAGAAGCATCTGTAAATCTCTCTGGTGTTTCTGGTCGTTCCTGGTTTATTATTGACCAGGATGCACTTTTACAGTCACCTGATACAATAACATTATTATTAGCTGTGTTCATATCCATTAAAATGTCTGATGTCACCTGCATATAGAACCCTTTCTTTACATCAGTCACAATATCAGCTAAACCTCTGTATAAGGTCACTGAAATTAGACCCTCAGCCAGATCCCCCCAAGCAGGGACCTGTTTATCACCTCTCTGTGTGAGCTCATTATCTCCCTTCCAGGCACCACAAAAGTCATCTCTGTGTGATTCCTGTTCTTGTAGGACAGTTAATGGGTCAGTCATGTTGCACAGCTCCTCAATGTGAAACATCTTACTGGTCAGCTCGTCCTTCTCTTTTTCCAGCTGCTGGATCAGATCAGAGATTGTGAGTAAAACCTGCTCCTGCTGCCGGGTGATGTCACTCAGGGCTCTCTTCTCTAGGTCTTCCAGTTGTTTCCTGATGTCCCTAATCAGGGCAGTGAGTCGCTCTGTTACACCAGCTGCTTTCTCTTGCACCCCTCTCCTGTGCTCCTGCAGACTCTGGACTCTTTTCTCAGTCTTCTCTCTCTTTCTGGTTAGTTTCTGCAGAAGATTTCTCAGTTTATTCTTTTTCTTTTGAGAAGCCTCATTTAGCAGTTCCAGCTGGTGTCCCCTGTGCTCTCCAGCCAGGGAGCAAGACACACAGATACAGGCAGCATCCTTAGTGCAGTAATATTCCAGGAGTTTCTTGTGGATTGAGCATTTTCTGTTGCCCCATGAAGTAGTGGGTTCAGTTAAGATATGTTCATCAGACTTACTGTGTCTTCTCAAATGGAAATCACAAAAAGAAGCCTCACACAGCAGACAAGATTTAAAGGCAGGGTGAATGCAGTAAGTGCAGAAGATCCCAGTATCAGTCTCTTGATAACTAGGGAGTAAATGTTTTAGTAAATTACACAGTGTCACATTTCTCTGCATCTCAGGTCTGTAAATTAATTTCTTTCTGCACTCAGGACAGGTATAATCCCCAGAATCCTCCTGGGTACCCAGCACACTCTCAATACAAGGTAGGCAGAAGTTATGGCCACAGCTCAGAGTTACAGGATCTGTATAAATGCTCAGGCAAATAGAGCAGGTTAGCTCCTCTCTCAGATCAGCAGACGCCATGCTTGTATCTAGTGAGAAGAAAGGAAACTGAAAGTTTATTTTTTTTCAACAGAGGGTGTGTTCTCAGCTACTCAGCCCAGTGTATTATGTGACAACCCTTTAGCAAAGCTAATACGATATTCAAATTCTAAAAGTTATACAGTTGTTTGGTTCTGGCATTTGTATTAAAGAAAAAAGTGTTTTTATCTAATAAAGGTTTTAATCTTAAAAGAAGCAGGGCTGATTCTAGAAATGATAGACAAGTAAGACTGACATCAGAAGTGTGGAACAGGGTTCTTCAAACTTGTTTTCCCAAGACCCAGTGCAATGACACCACATACCTTTGTGACCCTATTTTTATGCTAGGTCTGAAAATGTATGAAGTAATAAACAAGATAGCTGCAATTTTTGGCAAAGTGACTAAAATGTGTGCGTACTTTATTCCTGATTGTAGTCAAACTTGTAAGTGTTGTAAATAGTAATAACACAAACACCACACACACTCTCATACAACACACACACACTCTCATAAACCCCCCCCACACACACTTTTTCATACACCACACACACCCTCATACAACACACACACACACACACTCAAACAATGCACACACACTCATACAACGCACACACACACTGTCATACAACACACAAACACTCATACAACACACACACACTCTCATACAACACACACACACACTCTAATACACACACACACTCTCATACAACACACACTCTCATAAACCCACACACACACTCATATAACACAAACACACACCACACACTCTCATACAACACACACACCACACACTCTCATACAACAAACACACACTTTCATAGAACACACACACACCACACACACTATCGTAAAATGCACACACCACACACAATCTCATATGACACGCACTCATATAACACAAATACACACCACATACTCTCATACAACACACACTCTCATACAACACACACACCACACACTCTCATACAACACACACACCACACACTCTCATACAACACACACACCACACACTCTCATACAACAAACACACACACTCTCATACAACAAACACACACACACTTATACAACACACACACCACACACCACACACTATCGTACAACACACACACACCACACACACTCTCGTAAAATGCACACACCACACACACTCATATGACACGCACTCATATAACACAAATACACACCACATACTCTCATACAACACACACTCTCATACAACACACACACACTTGTACAACACACACACTATCATACAACACACACACTCTCGTACACCACACACACACAATCTCATGACACGCACTCTCATACAACACACACAATTTCATATGACACGCACTCTCATACAACACACACACACTCATACAACACACACAATTTCATATGACACACACTCTCTTACAACACACACACTCTCAAATAACACACACCACACACACAATCTCATATGACACAAACACTCTCACACAACACACACAATCTCATATGACACACATACCACACACACTCTCATACAACACACACTACACAATCTCATTTGACACACACACCACACAATCTCATACAACACACACACACTTTAATACAACACACACACTCATGTAACACACACACACTCATACAACACACGCACACTCTCATACAACACACACTCTCATAAACCCCCACACACTCATATAACACAAACACACAACACACACTCTCATACAACACACACACCACACACTCTCATACAACAAACACACACACTCATACAACACACTCGTACAACACACACACACACACCACACACACTATCGTACAACACACACACTATCGTACAACACACACACACCACACACACTATCGTACAACACACACACACACCACACACACTATCGTACAACACACACACACACCACACACACTATCGTACAACACACACACCACACACACTATCGTACAACACACACACACACCACACACACTATCGTACAACACACACACACTATCGTACAACACACACACACTATCGTACAACACACACACACTATCGTACAACACACACACACACCACACACACTCTCGTACAACACACACACACCACACAATCTCATAGTAGATAAGGTTGAAAAAAGACTGAAGTCCATCGAGTTCAACCTATACAAATCTAAAATACTTACAAAAAGCTCCAGTTAAGCTTAAATAACCCCATTAAAATGTGACCCATTTAATACTAGCAATCATATCCATGAATTTTGTTTATATACAGAAATTTATCCAGACTATTTTTAAATGTATCTATGGTATTGGCATTCACTACCTCCTTTGGTAATGAGTTCCACAATGTTATTGCTCTTACAGTGAAAAAACATTTCCGTTGCAGGAGATTAAATCTCCTTTCCTCCAACCTTAAATTATGACCTCTTGTCAGAACCAATTTTCTTGGAATAAAAAGAGCTTCTGCCATCTCTGTATATGGGCCTTGAATATATTTATATAAAGTAATCATGTCACCTCTCAAGCGCCTTTTTTCTAAAGAGAACAGACCCAGTTTGGCTAGCCTCTCCTCATAGGTTAATTTCTCCAATCCCCTTATTAGCTTTGTGGCCCTTCTCTGAACTTTTTCTAGTTCTGCAATATCTTTTTTAGCAATCGGTCCCCAGAACTGCACTCCAAACTCAAGGTGAGGTCTTACCAGGGCTTTATATAATGACAGAATTATGCTTTCCTCCCTTGAATCAATGCCTCTTTTAATACATGCTAGTATCTTATTAGCCTTTGAAGCCGCTGCCCTGCATTGTGCACTCATCTTTAGCTTGTTATCTATTACTACTCCCAAATCCCTTTCCTCCTGTGTTTGGCTAAGTCTTGTCCCATTTAAAAAATACATAGCCTGCTTATTTTTACTTCCAAAATGTAGAACCTTACATTTTTCCGTATTAAATCTCATTTTCCATTCACTTGCCCATAGTTCTAATTTTAGCAAATCCCTTTGCAAAGAGAGTTCATCCTGCTCTGACCTAATGACCTTACTTAACTTAGTATCATCTGCAAAAATAGAGATGTCGCTATTTAATCCTTGCTCCAAGTCATTTATAAAAATATTAAAAAGAACAGGGCCCAGTACTGATCCCTGGGGGACGCCACTGATTACCTTTGTCCAATCTGAGTATGATCCATTTACTGCTACTCGTTGCTCCCTATCTTTTATCCAGTTATTTATCCATGAGCTAACATTTTCAGCTATTCCCAGTCCCTTAATTTTGTGCATTAATCTCTCATGTGGCACTGTATCAAATGCCTTTGCAAAATCTAAGTATATCACATCAACTGATTCCCCTTTATCTATATTTTTACTTACTTCCTCGTAGAATCTAATTAGATTAGTTTGACATGATCTATTTCTCCTAAAGCCATGCTGATTAGAACTCATAATCTTGTTTACACGAATATGATCATCAATATAATCCCTTATAATCCCTTCAAATATCTTCCCCACTATTGATGTCAGACTAACTGGTCTATAGCTTCCTGGATCATCCCTGCTTCCCTTTTTGAAGAGTGGCACCACATCAGCTTTACGCCAATCCTGGGGTACCATGCCTGAGGATAATGAGTCTTGAAAAATTAAGAGTAAAGGTTTGTCTATAACAGTGCTAAATTCACTTAACACCCTTGGGTGTATTCCATCTGGGCCTGGAGTTTTATTTACCTTAATATTTTTTAGTTTTTTCCTGATATCCTCTAAACAAAACCCAGTTAGTGGTATGGACTGGCATGTTCTATTCTGTTCCAAAGTATCATTCAATGGTTCCTCTCTTGTGTATACTGAAGAAAAAAACTGGTTTAGTACCTCAGCCTTCTCCCTGTCATTATTTATCATGCTACCCTCCACACATTTTAATGTACCTATATTATCCTTCTTAGATTTTTTGCTATTTATGTACTTAAAGAACCTTTTAGGGTTAGACTTAGAATCCTTGGCAATTAATTTTTCATTTTCAATTTTGGCTAATTTGATTGCTTTTTTGCATGCTTTGTTACATTCCTTATAAATATTGTATGCTGAGTCTGTACTATTTTCTTTTAATAATTTAAATGCCCTACGTTTTTTCCTAATTTCTTTTAACACATTTTTATTTAGCCATAACGGCTTAGTTTTTTTATTTTTATTTTTATAACCATATGGTATGTATTGATATGTATATTTATTTAACAAATTTTTAAATATTATCCATTTATCCTCTGTATTTTTATTAGAAAATACATTGTCCCAATTTATATTATTTAATGATTTCCTTAAATCGTTGAATTTTGCTTTCTTGAAATTAAAAGTCTTAGTTAAGCCTTTAAAACACTGCATATGAAAAGAGATTTCAAATGTGACCATGTTATGATCACTGTTACCCAAATGTTCTTTAACTTCTATGTTTGATATTATATCTGTATTGTTTGATAGCACTAAATCCAATATAGCTTTACTCCTAGTTGGCTCCTCTATTAATTGTGACAAGAAGTTATCCCTGAGAACATTTAAAAATCTATCCCCCTTAGCTGAATTACTAGTTTCATTGGCCCAGTTTATATCAGGGTAGTTAAAATCTCCCATAATTACAGCACTGTTATTAGCAGCCTTACCTATTTGGATAAGTAGTTGAGTTTCCTCCGGGTCACTAATGTTGGGAGGCTTGTAGCATGTTCCTAGTAATATTTTTTTAGGATTTTTCCCCCCACTCTTTATTTCAACCCACAGGGTCTCTACATTGTCACTTGTATCATAAATATCTTCCCTTATTGTAGGTTTAAGGTCAGGTTTAATATACATGCAGATTCCTCCACCCCTTTTATTATTCCTGTCCCTCCTAAATAATGTATACCCCTCTAAGTTAACTGCCCAGTCATGTGAATCATCCCACCAAGTTTCAGTTATACTGATAACATCATAGTCCTCTTCTGCAACTAAGAGCGTCAGCTCCCCCATTTTACCTGTCATGCTTCTTGCATTTGTTGTCATACATTTAATTTTCATGTGCTTTCTGCTGCTACTTGGTGTACTTTCCTCTATACTTTCTAATGTGACATTTCTTAAGTCATCCCTTCCTTGAGATATTAAGGGAGTGACATATTCAGAGACTGATCTCTCTGTTCTATTTTGTTCTAATTGACCCTCCCCCCCTTTGCCTAGTTTAAAAGGTTCTCTAAACATGCTACCATCCTTTCCCCCAACACACCTGCACCCATGTCATTCAGGTGCAATCCATCCTTACTGTACAATTTGTACCCTAGTGAAAAATCAGCCCAGTGTTCTAAAAAGTCAAACCCCTCATTTTTACACCACGCACTCATATAACACAAATACACACCACATACTCTCATACAACACACACACAACACACACACTCTTGTACACCACACACACTCTCATACAATGCACACACCACACACAATCTCATGACACGCACTCTCATACAACACACACACACACAACACACACAATTTCATATGACACACACTCTCTTCCAACACACACACTCTCAAATAACACACTCCACACACACAATACACAATCTCATATGACACAAACACTCTCACACAACACACCCAATCTCATATGACACACACACACTCTCATACAACACACACTCTCATAAACCCCCACACACTCATATAACACAAACACACAACACACTCTCATACAACACACACACCACACACTCTCATACAACACACACACCACACACTCTCATACAACACACACACCACACACTCATACAACACACACACACTCGTACAACACACACACACTCGTACAACACACACACACTCGTACAACACACACACACTCGTACAACACACACACACACACACCACACACACTATCGTACAACACACACACTATCGTACAACACACACACACCACACACACACACCACACACACTATCGTACAACACACACACACCACACACACTATCGTACAACACACACACACCACACACACTATCGTACAACACACACACACTATCGTACAACACACACACACACTCTCGTACAACACACACACACCACACAATCTCATATGACACGCACTCATATAACACAAATACACACCACATACTCTCATACAACACACACACACACACAACACACACACTCTTGTACACCACACACACTCTCATACAATGCACACACCACACACAATCTCATGACACGCACTCTCATACAACACACACACACACACACTCATACAACACACACAATTTCATATGACACACACTCTCTTCCAACACACACACTCTCAAATAACACACTCCACACACACAATACACAATCTCATATGACACAAACACTCTCACACAACACACCCAATCTCATATGACACACACACACCACACACACACTTTCATACAACACACACTACACAATCTCATTTGACACACACGCCACACAATCTCATACAACACACACACTTTAATACAACACACACACTCATGTAACACACACCCACACTCTCCTACAACACACACACCAGTTGCGACCCAGTAAACATGGTGTTGTGACCCAGTAATGGGTCCCAGCCCGTGGTTTGAAGAACCTTGGTGTGGAAGATACGGGAAGGGATTATAAGGGATTATATTCAACACTATTTTGGGAAAAATATTATAAGTTAAAGTCAGTATCGTTTTATGAGTAATAGTTCATTTTGAATGAATGAATAGTTGATGTGGTTTACTTTGATTTTGCAAAGGCATAGTTGCTAACATTTGAAAAAAAATTGCAGGGACACTTTGCAGCTATCGATTACCTGTGTGAAATTTTTTACCACACCCCCTGCCCTAAAGTTCCACCCACTTTGACATATATATATATGAATTAAAATCTGAAACTAAAAGGTATAGAACAAATGAGGAAATATGCACAATCAGTGGCATAGCGTGGGTTGTCAGCACCCAGGGCAAGGCAAGTATTGCGCCCCCTAACCCATTAGCACTGACTGAGTCTCTTCCACCAGTACAGTAGGGATTGACTATAGTACCTCACTGTACCACCTCACTATTGTACCCCCCACCCCCCCAAATCTGAATTACTCAGTGCTCTGATTATGAAATAGTTGAAAATGTTATCACAAAAAGTATGTGAGAAAACAAAAATACACATATAAATAAAAAAGATAAGATGAACCTTGCATGTATAAATATATATTACCATCTTATAGCTATAAAGTATGTGAGAGCTTGGGAGTCTGCCCAATATAGAGCTTGGGAGTCTGCCCAATATAGAGCTTGGGAGTCTGCCCAATATAGAGCTTGGGAGTCTGCCCAATATAGAGCTTGGGAGTCTGCCCAATATAGAGCTTGGGAGTCTGCCCAATATAGAGCTTGGGAGTCTGCCCAATATAGAGCTTGGGAGTCTGCCCAATATAGAGTTTGGGAGTCTGCACAGTATAAAGTTTGTGAATCTGCACAATATAGAGTATGGGAGTCTGCACAATATAGAGTTTGGGAGTCTGCACAATATAGAGTTTGGGAGTCTGCACAATATAGAGTTTGGGAGTCTGCACAATATAGAGTTTGGGAGTCTGCACAATATAGAGTTTGGGAGTCTGCACAATATAGAGTTTGGGAGTCTGCACAATATAGAGTTTGGGAGTCTGCACAATATAGAGTTTGGGAGTCTGCACAATATAGAGTTTGGGAGTCTGCACAATATAGAGTTTGGGAGTCTGCACAATATAGAGTTTGGGAGTCTGCACAATATAGAGTTTAGGAATCTGCATAATATAGAGTATGGGAGTCTGCACAATATAGAATTTGGAAGTCTGCCCAATATAGAGTTTGGGAGTCTGCACAATATAAAGTTTGGGCGTCTGCACAATGTAAAGTTTAGGAGTCAGTACAATATAGAGTTTGGGAGTCTGCACAATATAGAGTATGGAAGTCTTCACAATATAAAGTTTGGGAGTCTGCACAATATAAAATTTGGGAGTCTGCACAATATAAAATTTGGGAGTCTGCACAATATAAAATTTGGGAGTCTGCACAATATAAAATTTGGGAGTCTGCACAATATAAAATTTGGGAGTCTGCACAATATAAAATTTGGGAGTCTGCACAATATAAAATTTGGGAGTCTGCACAATATACAGTTTGGGAGTCTGCACAATATACAGTTTGGGAGTCTGCACAATATACAGTTTGGGAAGCTGCACAATATAAAGTATAGAAGTCTGCACAATATAAAGTATGGAAGTCTGCACAATATAAAGTTTGGGAGTCTGCACAATATAAAGTATGGGAGTTTGGTAGGTTTAGACTGTCTAGCTGGTGGGGAATCTAGCACACCTGAAGTAAACTTTATCCCAAAGTTTAAAGAGTTATAGTTAGTTGTAGTAGGTGGCGCAAAACAAGTTGCTATCCCAATGTGTCTTACTGTAAATATGTGTGATAATATGTGGGCTCAATATATGTTAATGTTTTGATGAGTCCTAATTTTATATTCTCTTTTGGAAAAAAATGGATGTCGAAACTTTTTAAGAAATAAATATGATCCTTTATTTGATTATGGTAAATTTACCCAATAGTAGTGATGCTAAAAGTACAGTTAAACAAAAATTATTACAATTACTTCAAAGTTTAAAAAATGACACCGGTGTCTCTATGTATAAAAATGTACATAATATATAAAAAATAAATTAAATTAAAATAATAACGTTAAAATCTTATAATTTATACAGTTTTGGGTTTATCACAAGTTGTAATTTCTAACAGAATGTTTGTAGATACAATTTTATAGTGGATAAAACAATAGTTGCTGTATAGTTCATATAGGATACTTTGTTTCAAGTTCAGCTATGCAATTGAGATCTTATCTTAGGCAACTATATATCAAATGTAGAGGTATGTTGGTGCGATTTTTATCACACTATAATATAAGTATACAAATTAGTACCTTGAAGTGTATCTGTTTGATATCACTTTTGTGAGATAATTGCGGTTAAATAAACGCCGCTATGCCAGTGTTTTGATTAAGTTTCAAGATCAAGCTGGTGGCAGTTCTATATGAGCTGCTGGCGGTTAAATAAATGCCGCTTTGGTTTCCTCTTATTAGGTGGGCTTATCTGTTTGCTGCGAGAAAATTCACTTTTATATAAGTGTTTGGGTATTTGTCGTGGCCGCTCAGTTACCTTATCCTTTGTCGGTCAGTGACCGATCGCGCTCTTAAGGGTTTCTTGGTGGGATCTTCGTTGCGGTTAAGTGCTAACCGTTTGCTGATGTTTTTTAAGTATCTACGGTTTTTCTATTCTGTGGCTTGTCTGTCGGTCAGTGACCGATCACGATGGTATGGTTGTTGGATAACCTCCTGATGTGGAATTTTTGCGTGCCTTTCCGGTCTGTTGTTCCCAGGTTTCTTAGATGTCGGTCAGTGACCGATCTGGGTGCTGAAATGTGGTTGTTGGGATAAGTAGAAAGTTTGTAGGATAAGTAGAAAAAGGATTTCTAGTTATCAATGTGATCTTTGCGGTTAAATATATGCCGCTCAGTGGGAACTTGAATATTTCAACTGGGTATAGCTGGTATTCACTTTGTCTTCTCAAATCCTGTGCAGGTGTGCTCTGGTATCAACATGTTTCGGCTGGACAGCCTTTTTCAAGATACCAGATGTGGGGATTCAAAGGCTATTTAAAGCCTCTCTAATTTAGCAATAAATCACTAATTGATGATATACATAAAATCAAAAAAATCAGGAACAATTATAAAATGCTGTTTTATTATATAACATAGGTATCCTTGGGTCTTAATTATAATATAGTTGGGTGTTTTTATGTAGCGATAAACATTTTATATGATTACTTTTAAAATAGAGAAAGATATTATATATCTTAATGTCAATTACTTTTAGAGTGTATATTTTAGTCACTTTATGAAACCATGGATATTTTTAAAAGGTTTCTGTAATTAGAGCGTAATATTAGAGTGAAATAATTTGTCTATACTTATCGTTGTATGGATATTTTAACCATAAAATATAGTTAAAACGGGGCCAATGGTGAAATTAGAATTTAGTGAAATAAAAGTTAGATGGGCCAAAAGAGAATATAAATTTAAGTGAATCTTTTGACTCTAGTTTGAATGTTTCTATTTGTTATCTGTGGGCTACAATAACCAGATAGTGGGTATTGTAAAAATATGGTAAAGAGCTGTATGATCCAATGAGTGTGTTGTACCAATACTTTTCTAGTTTTTGTGGATATTAGTATTATCGGATGAGAGATTAGCCTTCTTGTATGAATTTTTATAATTATTGTAGGAATTTTAAAATTTCAAGTTGTTTGTCCTTAGACTGTAAAACTAAGTTGTAATTTTGTCAAATATATATATATTTTATTTTAGAATTCTATTGTATTTAATCAACTTGGTTTGTTAGTGTGATGGCTTGGTTTTTATGATCTTAATCTTTATAAAAATGGCCTATGTGTTAGTTTAAATTTCAAGTGGTGTGTCCTTAGACTGTAAAACTATATATTTATTTATGATATATATATATATTTTTTTTCTTGAGTAGTTTTATTATGTTTAGTAAATATGTTTTAATGGTGTGTTTGTGTGTTTTCGTGTCTATACTTATCGTTGTATGGATATTTTAACCATAAAATGGGGCCAATTGTGAAATAAAAATTAGTGAAATAAAAATTAGTGAAATAAAAGTTAGATGGGCCAAAAGAGAATATAAATTTAAGTGAATCTTTTGACTCTAGTTTGAATGTTTCTATTTGTTATCTATGGGCTACAATAACCAGATAGTGGGTATTGTAAAAATATAGTAAAGAGCTGTATGATCCAATGAGTGTGTTGTACCAATACTTTTCTAGTTTTTGTGGATATTAGTATTATCGGATGAGAGATTAGCCTTCTTGTATGAATTTTTATAATTATTGTAGAAATTTTAAAATTTCAAGTTGTTTGTCCTTAGACTGTAAAACTAAGTGGTAATTTTGTCAAATATATATATATTTTATTTTAGAATTCTATTGTATTTAATCAACTTGGTTTGTTAGTGTGATGGCTTGATTTTTATGATCTTAATCTTTATAAAAATGGCCTATGTGTTAGTTTAAATTTCAAGTGGTGTGTCCTTAGACTGTAAAACTATATATATATATATATATATATTTTTTTTTTATTTTTTTTTTATTTTTTTTTATGATATATATATATATATATATATATATATATATATATATATATATTCTTGAGTAGTTTTATTATGTTTAGTAAATATGTTTTAATGGTGTGTTTGCGTGTTTTCGTGATATTTATCTTATAGAATTGCATTGAGGTCTAGTTCGCTATTGAGGCCTTTTGGGTGTAGAGTTTTCATTTTGAAAATCAATTCTGCTTCATGGTATAGTAGCTTTTTTTCCATATTTCCGCCTCTACCATCTGTCTTTATTTTCTTAATGCCCCAAAATTTCATGTCATTTGGGTTACCTTTGTGGAATTCTTTAAAGTGGGCATAAAGTCTGGTATTATCTTTTTCTTTTTCTATGCATCTGATGTGTTCTCTTATTCTTTCTTTCAGTTTCCTTCCCGTTTGACCTAGGTACTGTAGTTTACATGAGCACTGAATTAAATAGATTATGTTGGTGTCAGTGCATCTTATGGTGTCATTAATCTTCAATTCTTTCTGGGTTACATTAGATTTTACCTTTTTGGTTTTGGTGCTAAATTTGCATGATTTGCATACATGACATGGAAAAAATCCTAATAGTTTTTCATTGTTTAAGTTGTATTGCTGGGGACCTGTTTTTGATTTAAATTCGCTTGGCGCTAAGATATTCTTTAAATTAGTGGCCTTTCTGAATATAACATCAGGGCGATATTTTAGTCTTTTCCCTATTATGGGGTCACTTCTGGCTATGTGCCAGTGTTTCTTTACAATGTTCTCAATTAGTTTATGTTGACTAGAAAATGATGTAATAAATGGAATGTCATATGGATCTTTTCCTGCCTTGTTAGTCATATTGCTGTCTTCTAGTAGTGACCTCCTGTCTATTTGTCTAACCAGTTTGTTGGTTTCTAGTAGTTGTTTGGGGTGGTATCCTTTCTCTAAAAATCTGTTGTGCAAGATCTCTGCTTGTGAGTCATAATCTGCGATGTGTGTGCAGTTTCTTCTGATTCTTGAGAATTGCCCTTTTGGTATGTTTCTTTTCCATTTATTATGATGGCAGCTTTTAAAATCAATATAGCTGTTGGCATCGACTTTTTTAAAAAAGGTGGTTGTGGTTATTTCATTATTTATTATAGATATTTCTATATCCAGAAAATTAATTTTTACTTTGTTATATTCATATGTGAATATTAATCCGAAATCATTGGTGTTAAAATCTGAAATGAATTGTTCTAGTAGTTCCTCATCACCTTTCCAGATAATGAATATATCATCAATAAACCTTTTGTAGAGCACGAGATTCGCACCCCACGGAGTTCCGGACAAAAAAAGTTCTTCAAAATGCCCTACGAACAAATTGGCGTAACTGGGTGCGAATCTCGTGCCCATGGCTGTGCCCTTTTTTTGCAAATAGTAATGCCCATTAAATGAAAAATAGTTATTCTTAAGAATAAACTCCATACAGTCTAATATGAATTCTTGCTGTACTTTTGACATTTCTGTATCTCTTAGTAGATAGGAATGAGTAGCCTCTAGACCTTTCTGATGTTCTATGCAAGTGTATAAAGAACTCACGTCACACGTGACTAAGATGTAGTTATCTTCCCATTTTAAATTTTCTATTAGATTTAAAAAATGTTTGGTGTCTTTGAGATGTGATGGTATAGATTTCACATATTTCTGTAGGTAATAATCTGTGTATTGCGATAGGTTAGATGTTAGGGAATCAATTCCTGAGATGATTGGTCTGCCTGGGGGGTTGGTGATGCTTTTATGGATTTTGGGCAGGAAATAAAAGACTGGTGTCCTTGGGTGATCAATTTCTAGAAATCTACTTTCTTGGTTATTAAGAATACCTTTGTTTTTTGCTGTAAGTATCATTTTGTCCAAGTTTTTCTTCATGGATTCTAAGGGGTTCCCAGTCAATTTTTTATATGTTGCCTCATCTCCCAATAATCTATATGCTTCATTAAGGTAGTGTACAGTGTCCATTATAACCACTCCCCCACCTTTATCAGCTTGTTTAATCGTTATGTCTTTGTTCTCTTTTAGATCTTTTAAAACTAAATTTTCTTTTTTGGTTAGATTCCATTTTAAGTCTTTTTTATCGTCTATTTTTTCAATATCTTCTTTTACCTTTTTTTCGAATATTTCTATTGCACTACCTTTTTCTTGTGTGGGGTTGAAATCAGATTTCTGTTTGAGATTAGTATGAATGTATGTGGAAGTATAGTTAATAGTACTTTCTAAAGGATTTTTTAGAAAATATTTTTTAAGTGCTAGTTTCCTTGTGAACTGGTTGACATGGATTAGAGTCTCAAATTTGTTGATTCTATTGGTTGGTGCGAATGATAGTCCTTTACTTAATACAGATTTCTGTTCATTGTTGAGAGCTACTTTACTGAGATTAAAAATGCCTTTTGGTTCTATTTGGATTTTTTCGTGGCTTTCTTTGGTTCTACCTCCTCTTCCTCTGTGTCCTCTATTCTTCTTTTGCCTTTTGGGGGGTCGTGGGTTTGGATTGGGCCCTCTTCTAAAAAAGATAACCTTGAACTGTGCGTTTTTGCTGGAACTGCTGGTGTTCTGTGATCATCATTTTCGTGGGTTAATGAACTGTATCTGTTATTAGTTTCAATATTTCTTTCAGTCTGGTGGTTGTGTGATTCTTTGTGTCTAGGTGAATGTGTTTTCCTCTGGTGATTTGTCGGTGTTTCCCAATCTTTTTGTTCTGTGTGCTGATATCTCCAGTTAGTGTGCATATTGTCTTCGTTGTGTCTGTTATTCCTATCTCTGTGGTTAGTTGGTGTTTCCCAATCTTTTTGTTCTGTGTGTTGGTATCTCCAATTCGTGTGCGTATAATCATCATTGTGTCTATTATACATATCTCTGTGTTTATCAAAGTGCCTATTGCTGTGATTATGTGAATTTTTGTGGAAATCTCTTTCATTTCTAAAATCATCATTTCTATATTGATCATTGTTTTGATTTTGATAGTCTCGTTGATTGTCATTAAAATGTTTATAGTTGTGGTGTGTAGAGAAATGTCTTTGTTCTCTATTTTTCAAATCATAATTTCTATTGTGATTATAATTATATCTCCAGTGTCCTTGATTCCTATATTCGTGATTATTTCTATATTCATAATTATGTGATTTGTGATCTCTGTAATTGTTATAGTAGTTGTTGGTGTCATGTTGTCTATTGAAATTGTTTCTATTATTTCTATTGTAATCGTTGTTAGTATATTGTCTCTCATTGGGATTCCTATTTTGCATAGTGTTTCTATTTGTGATTCTTTCTCTTTGGTCGTTTCGTGAAGTTTGGTATGTTGTGTTGTTTGATGCTTCTATATCATTCATTGGTTTTCTACTGCTGAATATATAGTTTTACAGTCTAAGGACACACCACTTGAAATTTAAACTAACACATAGGCCATTTTTATAAAGATTAAGATCATAAAAACCAAGCCATCACACTAACAAACCAAGTTGATTAAATACAATAGAATTCTAAAATAAAATATATATATATTTGACAAAATTACAACTTAGTTTTACAGTCTAAGGACAAACAACTTGAAATTTTAAAATTCCTACAATAATTATAAAAATTCATACAAGAAGGCTAATCTCTCATCCGATAATACTAATATCCACAAAAACTAGAAAAGTATTGGTACAACACACTCATTGGATCATACAGCTCTTTACCATATTTTTACAATACCCACTATCTGGTTATTGTAGCCCACAGATAACAAATAGAAACATTCAAACTAGAGTCAAAAGATTCACTTACATTTATATTCTCTTTTGGCCCATCTAACTTTTATTTCACTAAATTCTAATTTCACCATTGGCCCCGTTTTAACTATATTTTATGGTTAAAATATCCATACAACGATAAGTATAGACAAATTATTTCACTCTAATATTACGCTCTAATTACAGAAACCTTTTAAAAATATCCATGGTTTCATAAAGTGACTAAAATATACACTCTAAAAGTAATTGACATTAAGATATATAATATCTTTCTCTATTTTAAAAGTAATCATATAAAATGTTTATCGCTACATAAAAACACCCAACTATATTATAATTAAGACCCAAGGATACCTATGTTATATAATAAAACAGCATTTTATAATTGTTCCTGATTTTTTTGATTTTATGTATATCATCAATTAGTGATTTATTGCTAAATTAGAGAGGCTTTAAATAGCCTTTGAATCCCCACATCTGGTATCTTGAAAAAGGCTGTCCAGCCGAAACATGTTGATACCAGAGCACACCTGCACAGGATTTGAGAAGACAAAGTGAATACCAGCTATACCCAGTTGAAATATTCAAGTTCCCACTGAGCGGCATATATTTAACCGCAAAGATCACATTGATAACTAGAAATCCTTTTTCTACTTATCCTACAAACTTTCTACTTATCCCAACAACCACATTTCAGCACCCAGATCGGTCACTGACCGACATCTAAGAAACCTGGGAACAACAGACCGGAAAGGCACGCAAAAATTCCACATCAGGAGGTTATCCAACAACCATACCATCGTGATCGGTCACTGACCGACAGACAAGCCACAGAATAGAAAAACCGGAGATACTTAAAAAACATCAGCAAACGGTTAGCACTTAACCGCAACGAAGATCCCACCAAGAAACCCTTAAGAGCGCGATCGGTCACTGACCGACAAAGGATAAGGTAACTGAGCGGCCACGACAAATACCCAAACACTTATATAAAAGTGAATTTTCTCGCAGCAAACAGATAAGCCCACCTAATAAGAGGAAACCAAAGCGGCATTTATTTAACCGCCAGCAGCTCATATAGAACTGCCACCAGCTTGATCTTGAAACTTAATCAAAACACTGGCATAGCGGCGTTTATTTAACCGCAATTATCTCACAAAAGTGATATCAAACAGATACACTTCAAGGTACTAATTTGTATACTTATATTATAGTGTGATAAAAATCGCACCAACATACCTCTACATTTGATATATAGTTGCCTAAGATAAGATCTCAATTGCATAGCTGAACTTGAAACAAAGTATCCTATATGAACTATACAGCAACTATTGTTTTATCCACTATAAAATTGTATCTACAAACATTCTGTTAGAAATTACAACTTGTGATAAACCCAAAACTGTATAAATTATAAGATTTTAACGTTATTATTTTAATTTAATTTATTTTTTATATATTATGTACATTTTTATACATAGAGACACCGGTGTCATTTTTTAAACTTTGAAGTAATTGTAATAATTTTTGTTTAACTGTACTTTTAGCATCACTACTATTGGGTAAATTTACCATAATCAAATAAAGGATCATATTTATTTCTTAAAAAGTTTCGACATCCATTTTTTTCCAAAAGAGAATATAAAATTAGGACTCATCAAAACATTAACATATATTGAGCCCACATATTATCACACATATTTACAGTAAGACACATTGGGATAGCAACTTGTTTTGCGCCACCTACTACAACTAACTATAAAGTATGGGAGTCTGCACAATATAAAGTATGGGAGTCTGCACAATATAAAGTATGGGAGTCTGCACAATATAAAGTATGGGAGTCTGCACAGTATAAAGTTTGGAAGTCTGTACAATATAAAGTATGGAAGTCTGCACAATATAAAGTATGGAAGTCTGCACAATATAAAGTATGGGAGTCTGCACAATATAAAGTATGGGAGTCTGCACAATATAAAGTATGGGAGTCTGCACAATATAAAGTATGGGAGTCTGCACAATATAAAGTATGGGAGTCTGCACAGTATAAAGTTTGGAAGTCTGTACAATATAAAGTATGGAAGTCTGCACAATATAAAGTATGGGAGTCTGCACAGTATAAAGTTTGGGAGTCAGTACAATATAGAGTTTGAGAGTCTGCACAATTAAAAGGATTGGAGTCTGCGCAATATAAAGTTTGGGAGTCTTCACAATAAAAAGTATGGGAGTCTGCACAATATAAAGTTTGGGAGTCTGCACAATATAAAGTATGGGAGTCTGCACAACTCACCTATATCAGGTCTTCTGCTATGTCTCACACTGCACTAGAGCTCAGGAAGGGGGAGAAAAGTCTAGAGAGGAACGCAGTAACTATAATGAGCTATAATGGAACAGTGACACCTAGAGGTAGAAATGAAAAGTGCAGGCACAAACCACCAGGATGATCACTGCCTCCCGACGCTGCATGTGAGACACTCAGTGAGAGCAGTGGTGGAGACTGGAGAGCGCACCTCATGATAAGGAAATAGCTCTTTAATTTTGCGCCCCTAAGAATTATGCGCCCGGGGCAACCGCCCCTGTGGCCCCCCACGCTATGACACTGTGCATAATAGCCAGTAAGAGATCTTGCACCAGGCATGTTTGTTTCTATATTTTTAGTGCTACTTAGTAGATCACTATTATAGTTGTTGCTGATTAACAGAAAGTAGTTTAGATTTTGACCATTATCTTTACACTTGATTTATTCTTTTGCATAAGGAATTTTTATGTTCTAAGATTTCAATAGATCTGTATATATCTTATTTTGCTTTCAAATTGCAACAGTGCCTTGCACACAGATAAAAGAAAATATCTACTGTTGCTTATTTTAAGCTTAAAAATTAACCCAAAACAACCTAAAAGTATAAATACAGTGCAAAATTAGTTTAAACTGGGCATGCTTTAAAGTGAATGTAAAGTTAATGTAATACGGTAAAGTTAAACGATAGAAGTTTCAAAATGAATGAGCGTTTCAGTCATGAAATCTTTACTATATACTTATTTTCAGAGATATTTCAATAGAAACACTCTACGGATAACAGCCGATCCTCCACACGGCATAATCAGCAATTGATTGACAGATGATCATCTGCAATCAACTAATTGTAGTTTCCCCCACTGGGCGTTCAGCCCTATAACACAAAGGTCACTGTCTGGGGCAGGGCCTTGTTTAACAGTTCAGATGACATAAAGCAGTGGCTTAACCACATCTCAAATGACAAATGGCAGAGGTAGGACACCAATGACAGCGAGCAGAGGATAGATACATGGTTCAGACTTACATGGGTAAAAACACATACACAAGCAATGTAAACACAAACACACATGGGCAAGATGCACACACAAGTACACACAGAAATAGAATACACAAAACCATGTACAAAAAACAGTGATGCACTCATACACAGGCAAGGCTACACATGCACACATACATAGAGATGCACACACGAAAGGACAGACACACATAAGCAGGGCTACACATGCACACACATAGACAGAGATAGACACACACACGCAAGGACAGACAGACACAAGCAGGGCTACACATGCACACACACAGAGATAGACACACACACACGCAAGGACAGACAGACACACATAAGCAGGGCTACACATGCACACACATAGAGATAAACACACACGCAAGGACAGACAGACACAAACAGGGTTACACATGCACACACATAGAGATAGACACACACACACACAAGGACAGATAGACACAAGCAGGGCTATACATGCACACACATAGACAGAGATAGACAACACACACACACGCAAGGACAGACAGACACAAACAGGGTTACACATGCACACACATAGAGATAGACACACACACACGCAAGGACAGACAGACACAAGCAGGGCTACACATGCACACACATAGAGATAGACACACACGCAAGGACAGACAGACACAAGCAGGGCTACACATGCACACACATAGAGATAGACACACACAAGGACAGACACAAGCAGGGCTACACATGCACACACATAGAGAAAGATACACACGCAAGGACAGACAGACACAAGCAGGGCTACACATGCACACACATAGAGATAGACACACACAAACCAGGACAGACAGACACAAGCAGGGCTTCACATGCACACACACAAGGACAGACAGACACAAGCAGGGCTACACATGCACACACATAGAGATAGACACACACGCAAAGACAGATAGACACAAGCAGGGCTACACATGCACACACATAGACAGAGATAGACAACACACACACACGCAAGGACAGACAGACACGAGCAGGGCTACACATGCACACACATAGACAGAGATAAACAACACACACACACGCAAGGACAGACAGACACGAGCTGGGCTACACATGCACACACATAGAGATAGACACACACGCAAAGACAGACAGACACGAGCAGGGCTACACATGCACACACATAGACAGAGATAGACACACACACACGCAAGGATAGACAGACACAAGCAGGGCTACACATGCACACACATAGAGATAGACACACACACGCAAGGACAGACAGACACAAGCAGGGCTACACATGCACACATATAGAGATAGACACACACACGCAAGGACAGACAGACAGACACAAGCAGGGCTACACATGCACACACATAGACAGATCCTTTCACAAGGAGTAATTCCAGACAGGGCTTCACTTCACTTCTACATTCTTCTATAATACTATAAAAATATAATTCACTATATTATGAATTTATATTTTATTAGTTCTATAGCAGGTAGGAAAACAAATAGAAATAGTTGCAATTAAACTCTCTGGCTGTCATAGGAATCTAAAACAAAGCATTCCCTGAATTTGATTCCCCCCACCAGAGGTCAGACTCAAGCGTAAAAATTAAAAAAAAAGTCTTACAGCAGGACACAGGGAACGGCTGGTGAAAGATGACCCCGCTGTAAGAGAGGCTGTTATCTCCCTAGCAGCATCTCCTCCCCAGCCAGGGGCAGGGCTGCCATCAGGGGGTGACAGGGGTGACTCCTGTCAGGGGCCCAATGGGCCAGGGGGGGCCCATGAGGCAAGAACTAAGAAAAAAAAAAAAAAAAAAAAAAATTTTGGCAGCCACCAGTGGGTACTACAGCAGATTGCTAATCGAGCATGGGAAATGTTATTACAAGGAGTAAAGTATTAGTATTTGAGAGGATTTTTGAGTGTGCACTAAACCACTATGCACAGTGTGAGACAGATTAGGCACTTTGTTTGTACAGTGTGTGCCTGAGTCAGACAGCAGATCACTTTCATTTGCAGAGGAGGTAGGACTTACTTAGCAAATGTTTTTTATTTCTTTGTGCAATTTCGGATTGTAACTTCAGTGTGGTAGTAGTTGTATGGTGGGGCCAGGGGTCCTTAAAAACACATTTTTTAGCAATATGTAGCAGTGTATTTATGATTATTTGACAATGCTGTAGAAATATATTCTATATTTAAAGCCATGTAGAAAGGTTTCCTCCTCAATACACAAATGGTAGGTGCCCTTTTGGCAGATATTAGTTTTTTTTATTACTATATATATTTTCATTACATTCCAGTTTACTGCCCCTTTATGCAAGGACTTTCCAGATGCAAGGAGGCATTTTATCTAAGAGTTTTACATCTGCATAAAATGTTACTCTCAGACTTAGATTGCTCAGTGTTTGAAATGAGACAGGTTAACTTAAAACTGTTCTGTTTACACTACAGCTGACTTAATTTTGAAATACATACCAACAAGCCTAAATCCTGCATTAAACCATATCTAATGGTATGAGTACCACAGCTTATGGTTCCACCAAGACCATATAGAGTACAGCATTTTAAAAATACATAAGTACAGCTGACAGATGGGAACATTTGTACACTATATTTGAAGTGGTGCTCTTGGGTAAAAACAAACAAACATATGTCAACCTTTTAAAAGTACTTTTCTTCATCTAGCCATCTACCCAGATCATTAATGTACAATTTTGAATTCACAAAATTATTTTTGTTTACACATTTACAAATATGATTCTTTAAAAAGTGTTCTCTTAATTTCTGCAATTTTTTTATCATGCATGTCACACACTGTTGATTTAGGGGATGCAAGGTGCATAAATGTTTCCTCCTGTAAGTGTTTCTTTGGGTGTCTGTGTTTATGTCTTTGTACTTTGGTTTGTGTCTATGAGTGTGTATGTATTTTTTTTCTGTGGGTCTCTCTGTGAGGGTGGGTGTGTATGTCTTTGTGTATTTTCTGTGGATGTCTGTAAGGGTGTGTGCATATGCCTTTGAGCTTTTTCTATGGGTGTCTCTGTGAGGGTGTGTGTATGTTTGCCTTTGTGTATTTTATCTGGATGCCTCTGTGAGGGTGGGTGTGTATATCTGTTTTCTGTGGATGTCTCTGTAAAGGTGTGTGTGTATTTATGTATGACTGTGTTTTCTGTGGATGTCTCTGTGAGGGTGTGTGTTTTCTGTGGGTGTCTCTGTGAGGGTGTGTGTATGTCTTTGTGTGTTTTCTGTGGATGTCTCAGTGAGAGTGTGTGTATGTATGTCTTTCTGTGTTTTATGTGGTTGTCTCTCTGTGTGTGTGTGTCTTTGTGTGTTTTCTGTGGGTGTCTCTGTGTGTGTGTGTGTGTGTATGTCTTTATGTGTTTTCTGAGGCTGTCTCTGTCGGTGTTTCCTTGGGTGTATGTGCAAGTTTGAGTTTGTGTGTGTGTGTCTATTGTCTGTTCCTTTTTAGGACATTTTGACCTTACTACTGATTATTCACATCTTTCTACAGACTTTGAGACTAATGACACCTTTACGGAAGTCACCAATCCACCATTTAAACTTTAAATTATTGTTTAGGCAGTTCAGGGCCCTTCCTTTCAGCCACTGCATGCTGTTGTCATCATTTAGTTGGCATCTTCCTTTACAAAAAGATAATCAGAACTCCATATTTTGTTTTCTAAATCTCCTTTTTTTACAAAACTGTAGTCTACCTCATTACTTGTCAGGTCAATGTAATCAAGTGCTTAGTGTCTGTTTGGGTGTCTGTGTCTGAGTGTGTTTGTGTGTTTCTTTGCGTCTGCTAGAGTGTCTATATGTGAATCCTTATGTGTGAGTGTGTGTGTGTGTGTTTGTATGTTACTACCTTTACAACATTTCCAAGTTTAAATAGACACTTAAGAATAAAGTGCATATACGTTTTAGTCACCTGGTCAAAATTGCACATGTCAAAGGGGGGGGGGGGCTGGTCAATGGTTAAGTCAGGGGCCCCAAAATTTCTAGTGGCGGCCCTGGCCAGGGGTCACTCACTAAGCAGATGCTGTACTCAGCTGGGGGGTTGGTTTATGGAACCTCAGCGCTGTGTTCAGATGCAGAGGTTAGGAGGATGTGAATCGCATCAGTGAGGGAGTTCCGTGCCACTCAGGAATTTGAACCTAGGGATAGGGAGACTGCATTATTTTTCTATCGCTCCACTGACCACTATTTCTGAGAATGTTTAAAACTTTTAACTTCACTCAGCAGAGGCTGTCAGAAATTCCACTCAGAGATCTGTAGAGAACGGTGTCTGTAGGGAAATATCCACATGCTGTACGGCCACACTGCTCTGTCCCCAGTGCCCTATTGCCTTTACTGAAGGCCAGCGCAGGCTATAACTAAGTATTGTGCGCGGGCTTTTAACTAAACTTCTTTACATTTTAAAAATAAATAAAAACTAAAAAAAAAATATTTGTTGCACATTTTAATAAGTTTCTCCAGCAATATTTTAAAAAGAATATTAAACTGCTGGAACTTTTTTTAAAGATTTTTTTTTAGAGCTATACTTCTATGCTAACCGACAGGCTCAGTTAACTGGTCGACCTACCGGGCTTTTGCCAGATGGCCAGTCCGGGCCTGTATAGATAGACACACTATGCAGGGAACACCTACTGCGTGTGACTGCTATATACACACACTATAATGGGAGCACCTAGTGCGTGTGACTGCCATATACACACTATAATGGGAGCACCTACTGCATGTGACTGCTATATACACACTATAATGGGAACAACTACTGCGTGTGACTGCCATATACACACTATAATGGGAACACCTAGTGCGTGTGACTGCTATATACACACACTATAATGGGAGCACCTACTGCATGTGACTGCTATATACACACTATAATGGGAACACCTACTGCGTGTGACTGCCATATACACACTATAATGGGAACACCTAGTGCGTGTGACTGCTATATACACACACTATAATGGGAGCACCTAGTGCATGTGACGCTATATACACACTATAATGGGAACACCTACAGCGTGTGACTGCTATAATACACACTATGCTGGGAACACCTACTGCATGAGACTGCTATATACACACTATAATGGGAGCACCTACTGCATGTGACTGCTATATACACACTATAATGGGAACACCTACTGCGTGTGACTGCCATATACACACTATGCAGGGAACACCTACTGCGTGTGACTGCTATATACACACACTATAATGGGAGCACCTAGTGCGTGTGACTGCTATATACACACTATAATGGGAGCACCTACTGTGTGTGACTGCTATATAAACACTATAATGGGAGCACCTACTGTGTGTGACTGCTATATTACACACTATAATAGGAACACCTACTGCGTGTGACTGCTATATTACACACTATAATGGGAACACCTACTGCATGTGACTGCTATATACACACTATAATGGGAACACCTACTGCGTGTGACTGCTATAATACACACTATAATGGGAACACCTACTGCGTGTGACTGCTATAATAAACACTATAATGGAAACACCTACTGCGTGTGACTGCTATATTACACACTATAATGGGAGCACCTAGTGCGTGTGACTGATATATACACACTATAACGGGAGCACCTAGTGCATGTGACTGCTATATACACACTATAATGGAAACACCTACTGCGTGTGACTGCTATATACACACTATAATGGGAACACCTACTGCGTGTGACTGCTATATACACACCATAATAGGAACACCTACTGCGTGTGACTGCTATATACACACTATAATGGGAACACCTACTGCGTGTGACTGCTATATACACACTATAATGGGAACACCTACTGCGTGTGACTGCTATATACACACTATAATGGGAACACCTACTGCGTGTGACTGCTATATACACACTATAATGGGAACACCTACTGTGTGTGACTGCTATATACACACTATAATGGGAGCACCTACTGCATGTGACTGCTATATACACAGTATCATGGGAGCACCTACTGCGTGTGACTGCTATATACACAGTATAATGGGAACACCTACTGCGTGTGACTGCTATATACACACTATAATGGGAGCACCTACTGCGTGTGACTGCTATATACACACTATAATGGGAGCACCTACTGCATGTGACTGCTATATACACAGTATAATGGGAACACCTACTGCGTGTGACTGCTATATACACACTATAATGGGAGCACCAACTGCGTGTGACTGCTATATACAGACTATAATGGGAACACCTAGTGCGTGTGACTGCTATAATACACACTATGCTGGTAACACCTACTGCGTGTGACTACTATATTACACACTATGCTGGGAACACCTACTGCGTGAGACTGCTATATACACACTATGCTGGGAACACCTACTGCGAGTGACTGCTATATACACACTATGCTGGGAACACCTACTGCGTGTGACTGCTATAATACACACTATAATAGGAACACCTACTGCGTGTGACTGCTATATACACACTATAATAGGAGCACCTACTGCGTGTGACTGCTATATACACACTATAATAGGAGCAACTACTGCGTGTGACTGCTATATACACACTATAATGGGAGCACCTACTGCGTGTGACTGCTATAATACACACTATAATAGGAACACCTACTGCGTGTGACTGCTATATACACACTATAATAGGAGCACCTACTGCGTGTAACTGCTATATACACACAATAATAGGAGCAACTACTGCGTGTGACTGCTATATACACACTATAATGGGAGCACCTACTGCGTGTGACTGCTATATACACACTATAATAGGAACACCTACTGTGTGTGACTGCTATATACACACTATAATGGGAGCACCTACTGCGTGTGACTGCTATATTACACACTATAATGGGAGCACCAACTGCGTGTGACTGCTATAATACACACTATATTGGGAGCACCTACTGCGTGTGACTACTATATTACACACTATAATGGGAGCACCTAGTGCATGTGACGCTATATACACACTATAATGGGAACACCTACAGCGTGTGACTGCTATAATACACACTATGCTGGGAACACCTACTGCATGAGACTGCTATATACACACTATAATGGGAGCACCTACTGCATGTGACTGCTATATACACACTATAATGGGAACACCTACTGCGTGTGACTGCTATATACACACTATAATGGGAACACCTACTGCGTGTGACTGCTATATACACACTATAATGGGAACACCTACTGCGTGTGACTGCCATATACACACTATAATGGGAGCACCTACTGCGTGTAACTGCTATATACACAATATGCTGGGAACACCTAGTGCATGTGACTGCTATAATACACACTATAATGGGAGCACCTACTGTGTGTGACTGCTATATTACACACTATAATGGGAGCACCTACTGCGTGTAACTGCTATATACACACTATGCTGGGAACACCTACTGCATGTGACTGCTATAATACACACTATAATGGGAACACCTACTGCGTGTGACTGCCATATACACACTATAATGGGAACACCTAGTGCGTGTGACTGCTATATACACACACTATAATGTGAGCACCTACTGCGTGTGACTGCTATAATACACACTATAATGGGAACACCTACTGCGTGTGACTGCTATATACACACTATAATGGGAACACCTACTGCATGTGACTGCTATTTACACACTATAATGGGAGCACCTACTGCGTGTGACTGCTATATACACACTATAATGGGAGCACCTACTGCGTGTGACTGCTATATACACACTATAATGGGAGCACCTACAGTAAGGTGACCAGATTTTTAAAATGAAATCCGGGGACATTTTTATTTTTTTTAATTGGCAAATGGTAAAAAACTATTTTATTAGCATATTTATAAGTTATTTATTAAACTGACAACTGAGTTGTAACCAGGGGTCAAGTCATAGAAAAAAATTGTGGAAATTCACCAGGGTTTCCACACACTCATAGTTAATATTGTTTTATACACAACTCTGTCATGAGTGTTGATGGTCTAGTATGTTGCTGTCTATTTAAATGTAAACACACACACATTCTCACTCTCTCCCCCCCACACACACTCTCCCCCCCCCACACACACTCTCCCCCCCCCCCACACACACACACTCTCCCCCACACACACACACACTCTCTCCCCCACACACACACACACTCTCTCCCCCACACACACACACACTCTCTCCCCCACACACACACACACTCTCTCCCCCACACACACACACACTCTCTCCCCCACACACGCACACTCTCCCCCCCCCACACACGCACACACTCTTCTCCCACACACGCACGCACTCTTCTCCCACACACGCACGCACTCTTCTCCCACACACGCACGCACTCTTCTCCCACACACGCACGCACTCTTCTCCCACACACGCACGCACTCTTCTCCCACACACGCACGCACTCTTCTCCCACACACACACGCACTCTTCTCCCACACACGCACGCACTCTTCTCCCACACACGCACGCACTCTTCTCCCACACACGCACGCACTCTTCTCCCACACACGCACGCACTCTTCTCCCACACACGCACGCACACACTCTTCTCCCACACACACACGCACACACTCTTCTCACACACACGCACACACTCTTCTCACACACACGCACACACTCTTCTCACACACACGCACACACTCTTCTCCCACACACACACGCACACACTCTTCTCCCACACACACACACACACTCTTCTCCCACACACACACACACACACACACTCTTCTCCCACACACACACGCACACACTCTTCTCCCATACACACACACACACACTCTTCACACTCACACACTCTTCTCCCACACACACTCACACACTCTTCTCCCACACACACTCACACACTCTTCTCCCACACACACTCACACACTCTTCTCCCACACACACACTCTTCTCCCACACACACACTCTTCTCCCACACACACACTCTTCTCCCACACACACACTCTTCTCCCACACACACACACTCCCCCACACCACACACTCTCCCCACACACACACACACTCCACCACACAACACACTCTCCCACACACACACACTCTCCCACACACACACACTCTCCCACACACAATCCACCCCACTCTCCCACACACACACTCTCCCACACCACACACTCTCCCACACACACACCCACCCACTCTCCCACACACACACACACCAGCGCACTCCCACACCACCACTCCACACCACACCCTCCCACACACACACCTCCCACACACCACACACTCTCCCACCACCACACACACACTCCCTCAACACACTCCCACACACACCTCTCCACCACACTCACACACTCTTCTCCCACACACACCTCTTCTCCCACACACACACTCTTCTCCCACCCACACACTCTTCTCCCACCACACACACACCTCTCCCACACCCACACACTCTCCCCACACACACTCCTCCCACACACACCTCTCCCACCCACACACTCTCCCACACTCCCACACACACACTCCCACACACACACTCCCCCCACACACACACTCCCACACACACACCACCTCTCCCCACACACACACACCACACTCCACACACACACTCCACACACACACTCCCACACACACCCTCCATTCCCACACACACTCTCACACACACACACTCTCACACACACACACTCTCACACCACACACATCTCACACACACACACTCTCAACACACACACACTCTCACACACACACTCTCACACACACACACTCTCACACACACACACTCTCACACACACACACTCTCACACACACACACTCTCACACACACACACACTCACACACACACACTCACACACACACACTCTCACACACACACACACTCTCACACACACACACACTCTCACACACACACACTCTCACACACACACACTCTCACACACACACACTCTCACACACTCTTCCACACACTCTCTCTGTCTCTCTCCCACACATTTCCTAGACAACAATTGATTATGCTAAATAATGCAAGAACCTAACCTTTAATACCAAATCTTTAATTAATTGAAGCTAAGTACTGCAATTTAAAAGAATGAAGAAAACCTTGGCTTTGGGAGTATTCATGAGCACTATGAGTTTAGTGGGGGGATTTTATATGCCAAAAGCCCCCTTTTATTAGTGTCAGCAAATGTTTCTGTTTTAAAAAATAAAAGCCCCTGTTTTCATTGGAGTGGCACGTGGAAAGGGTGTTCATTTGCTGATCCTCACATATATGGAACCCACATTCCTCTCATCAGAAGAAGAATACTAATGCCTGATTTTTCCTTTTTTGTACATTTATTATGTTTGGTATTTATTGTCAAATGTATACCTATTGGAAAGACTAATTAACACCACAATATATTCAGACTTAGCTGGTGTAGCCTCAGCTAATGTGTATTAAATTCTGCTTGCTAGCCAATGAATCATCAGAGGACCTCTCCCAGAGTATAGCCCTTCTCATTTTACAATATATTTAAACAAACTGAGCTAATAACCCAAAAGACAAACAGGGAGCACAGGTAAAGAGCTCACCTCAGCATAGACAGATCACACAAATGTAGTAGGCAGAGTTTGTAGTATTCATTTTCACCGCAGCAAGAGAATAACAGACTTAACCCCTGCAAAGGGATTCTACTCACCCCCAGCACAATGTTCCCGCGCACCTTAGTGAAGCAAACAGTTTTCAGAAGCTACACACTGCAGGGTGGATCACATGACCGCAATAACAGGCAAGCTAAAGGGGAGGGGATTGCCCTCATTACAAAACCACATCAAGCAATTACCATGTCAGCTCAGTATAACTAGCTGCAAAGCCTGTGCCACTTTCTTATGTAAACAGTAAACACTTTTAGTTGTGACAGTGTTCTCACTAAGCTGAGCCCATTTCAGAATTGTTTGCTTGCATAAAAATACTGATGTGTGCTTCAGTGTCTTAGCCAGGGTGCTGTCATTGCAAATCTACCTGCTCTGTGCTTCTAAGTGTAGATGCTCCGGATCTTGCTGGGTGAGGGGAAAGCCAGGGAGGGAAGCAGAGTGCACAGCGAGTGGTATAGTCTCAGCTAGTTCTGTAGCAGTTAACCGCCCCTTTTTAAGGTAGCACCAGTCACTCTGAATGTTCTCTGCATGCTTCTGGAGTAAGGGAGTTTACGTTTCCGGTCCTGTGTTCCCTGACATGTGGCAACACTTGGGGGGCTGTCTTCCCGGGGACATTTCCGGGGACATAATTTGTCAGGGGACAGTCCCCGGAAATCGGGGACGTCTGGTCACCCTAACCTACTGTGTGTGACTGCTATATACACACTATAATGGGAACACCTACTGCGTATGACTGCTATATAGACACTATAATGGGAACACTTACTGCGTGTGACTGCTATATACACACTATAATGGGAACACCTAGTGCGTGTGACTGCTATATTACACACTATAATGGGAGCACCTACTGTGTGTGACTGCTATAATACACACTATAATGGGAGCACCTACTGTGTGTGACTGCTATAATACACACTATAATGGGAACACCTACTGCGTGTGACTGCTATATACACACTATAATGGGAACACCTAGTGCGTGTGACTGCTATATACACACTATAATGGGAACACCTACTGCGTGTGACTGTTATATACACACTATAATGGGAGCACCTACTGCGTGTGACTGCTATAATACACACTATAATGGGAGCACCTACTGCGTGTAACTGCTATATACACACTATGCTGGGAACACCTACTGCGTGTGACTGCTATAATACACACTACAATGGGAACACCTACTGCGTATGACTGCTATATTACACACTATAATGTGAGCACCTACTGCGTGTGACTGCTATAATACACACTACAATGGGAACACCTACTGCGTGTGACTGCTATAATACACACTATAATGGGAACACCTACTGCGTGTGACTGCTATATAAACACTATAATGGGAACACCTACTGCATGTGACTGCTATTTACACACTATAATGGGAACACCTACTGCATGTGACTGCTATATACACACTATAATGGGAACACCTACTGCGTGTGACTGCTATATACACACTATAATGGGAGCACCTACTGCGTGTGACTGCTATATACACACTATAATGGGAGCACCTACTGCGTGTGACTGCTATATACACACTATAATGGGAGCACCTACACTGTGTGTGACTGCTAAATTACACACTATAATGGGAACACCTACTGCCTGTGACTGCTATATACACACTATAATGGGAACACCTACTGCGTGTGACTGCTATATACACACTATAATGGGAACACCTACTGCTTGTGACTGCTATATTACACACTATAATGGGAGCACCTACTGCGTGTGACTGCTATATACACACTATAATGGGAACACCTACTGCGTGTGACTGCTATATACACACTATAATGGGAACACCTACTGCGTGTGACTGCTATATACACACTATAATGGGAACACCTACTGCGTGTGACTGCTATATACACACTATAATGGGAACACCTACTGTGTGTGACTGCTATATACACACTATAATGGGAGCACATACTGCATGTGACTGCTATATACACACTATAATGGGAGCACATACTGCATGTGACTGCTATATACACACACTATAATGGGAGCACCTACTGCATGTGACTACTATATACACAGTATAATGGGAGCACCTACTGCGTGTGACTGCTATATACACAGTATAATGGGAACACCTACTGCGTGTGACTGCTATATACACACTATAATGGGAGCACCAACTGCGTGTGACTGCTATATACACACTATAATGGGAACACCTAGTGCGTGTGACTGCTATAATACACACTATAATGGGAACACCTACAGCGTGTGACTGCTATAATACACACTATGCTGGTAACACCTACTGCGTGTGACTGCTATATACACACTATGCTGGGAACACCTACTGCGTGAGACTGCTATATACACACTATACTGGGAACACCTACTGCGTGAGACTGCTATATACACACTATACTGGGAACACCTACTGCGTGAGACTGCTATATACACACTATGCTGGGAACACCTACTGCGTGAGACTGCTATATACACACTATGCTGGGAACACCTACTGCGTGAGACTGCTATATACACACTATGCTGGGAACACCTACTGCGTGAGACTGCTATATACACACTATGCTGGGAACACCTACTGCGTGAGACTGCTATATACACACTATGCTGGGAACACCTACTGCGTGAGACTGCTATATACACACTATGCTGGGAACACCTACTGCGTGAGACTGCTATATACACACTATGCTGGGAACACCTACTGCGTGTGACTGCTATATACACACTATGCTGGGAACACCTACTGCGTGTGACTGCTATAATACACACTATAATAGGAACACCTACTGCGTGTGACTGCTATATACACACTATAATAGGAGCACCTACTGCGAATGACTGCTATATACACACTATAATGGGAGCACCTACTGCGTGTGACTGCTATATACACACTATAATAGGAACACCTACTGTGTGTGACTGCTATATACACACTATAATGGGAGCACCTACTGCGTGTGACTGCTATATTACACACTATAATGGGAACATCTACTGAGTGTGACTGCTATATTACACACTATAATGGGAACACCTACTGCGTGTGACTGCTATATACACACTATAATGGGAACACCTACTGCGTGTGACTGCTATAATACACACTATATTGGGAGCACCTACTGCGTGTGACTACTATATTACACACTATAATGGGAGCACCTAGTGCATGTGACGCTATATACACACTATAATGGGAACACCTACAGCGTGTGACTGCTATAATACACACTATGCTGGGAACACCTACTGCGTGAGACTGCTATATACACACTATAATGGGAGCACCTACTGCATGTGACTGCTATATACACACTATAATGGGAACACCTACTGCGTGTGACTGCCATATACACACTATAATGGGAACACCTACTGCGTGTGACTGCTATATACACACTATAATGGGAACACCTACTGCGTGTGACTGCCATATACACACTATAATGGGAACACCTACTGCGTGTGATTGCTATATACACACTATAATGAAAACACCTACTGCGTGTGACTGCTATATACACACTATAATGGGAGCACCTACTGCGTGTGACTGCTATATACACACTATAATGGGAGCACCTACTGCGTGTGACTGCTATATACACACTATAATAGGAACACCTACTGCGTGTGACTGCTATATACACACTATAATGGGAGCACCTACTGCGTGTAACTGCTATATACACACTATGCTGGGAACACCTAGTGCATGTGACTGCTATAATACACACTATAATGGGAGCACCTACTGTGTGTGACTGCTATATTACACACTATAATGGGAGCACCTACTGCGTGTAACTGCTATATACACACTATGCTGGGAACACCTACTGCGTGTGACTGCTATAATACACACTATAATGTGAGCACCTACTGCGTGTGACTGCTATAATACACACTATAATGGGAACACCTACTGCGTGTGACTACTATAATACACACTATAATGGGAACACCTACTGCATGTGACTGCTATTTACACACTATAATGGGAGCACCTACTGCGTGTGACTGCTATATACACACTATAATGGGAGCACCTACTGCGTGTGACTGCTATATACACACTATAATGGGAGCACCTACTGCGTGTGACTGCTATATACACACTATAATGGGAGCACCTACAGTAAGGTGACCAGATTTTTAAAATGAAATCCGGGGACATTTTTATTTTTTTTAATTGGCAAATGATAAAAAACTATTTTATTAGCATATTTATAAGTTATTTATTAAACTGACAACTGAGTTGTAACCAGGGGTCAAGTCATAGAAAAAAATTGTGGAAATTCACCAGGGTTTCCACACACTCATAGTTAATATTGTTTTATACACAACTCTGTCATGAGTGTTGATGGTCTAGTATGTTGCTGTCTATTTAAATGTAAACACACACACATTCTCACTCTCTCCCCCCCACACACACGCACTCACTCTCTTCCACACACACATTTTCACTCTCCAACACTCACACACACACTCTCTCCCCCCCACACACACACACACTCTCTCCCCCCCCCCACACACTCTCTCTCCCCCCCCCCCACACACACTCTCTCTCCCCCCCCACACACACACACTCTCTCTCCCCCCCCCCACACACACACTCTCTCTCCCCCCCCCCACACACACACACACACTCTCTCTCTCCCCCCCCACACACACACACACTCTCTCTCCCCCCCCCCCCACACACACACTCTCTCTCTCCCCCCCCACACACACACTCTCTCTCTCCCCCCCCACACACACACTCTCTCTCCCCCCCCCCCACACACACACTCTCTCTCTCCCCCCCCCACACACACACTCTCTCTCCCCCCCCCCACACACACACACTCTCTCTCCCCCCCCCACACACACACACTCTCTCTCCCCCCCCCACACACACACACTCTCTCTCCCCCCCCCACACACACACACTCTCTCTCCCCCCCACACACACACACACACACACTCTCTCTCCCCCCCCCCCCCCACACACACACTCTCTCTCCCCCCCCCCCCACACACACACACTCTCTCTCCCCCCCCCCCCCACACACACACACATTCTCTCTCTCCCCCCCCACACACACACTCTCTCTCTCCCCCCCCCCACACACACACTCTCTCTCTCCCCCCCCCCACACACACTCTCTCTCCCCCCCCCCACACACACACACACACTCTCTCTCTCCCCCCCCCCACACACACACACACACTCTCTCTCCCCCCCCCCACACACACACTCTCCCCCCCCACACACACACTCTCTCTCCCCCCCCCCACACACACTCTCTCTCCCCCCCCACACACACTCTCTCTCCCCCCCCCACACACACTCTCTCCCCCCCCCCCCACACACTCTCTCCCCCCCCCCCCCACACACACTCTCTCCCCCCCCCCCCCACACACACTCTCTCTCCCACACCCACACACACTCTCTCTCCCACACACACACACACACTCTCCCACACACACACACACTCTCCCACACACACACACACACACTCTCCCACACACACTCTCCCACACACGCACACACGCACACTCTTCTCCCACACACGCACACTCTTCTCCCACACACGCACACTCTTCTCCCACACACGCACACTCTTCTCCCACACACGCACACTCTTCTCCCACACACGCACACTCTTCTCCCACACACGCACACTCTTCTCCCACACACGCACACACTCTCCCACACACGCACACTCTTCTCCCACACACGCACACTCTTCTCCCACACACGCACACTCTTCTCCCACACACGCACACTCTTCTCCCACACACGCACACTCTTCTCCCACACACGCACACTCTTCTCCCACACACGCACACACTCTCCCACACACGCACACACTCACACTCACACACTCTTCTCCCACACACACACACACACACACACACTCTTCTCCCACACACACACACACTCTTCTCCCACACACACACACACACTCTTCTCCCACACACACACACACACACTCTTCTCACACACACACACACACACTCTCCTCCCACACACACACACACACACTCTCCTCCCACACACACACACACTCTTCTCCCACACACACACACACTCTTCTCCCACACACACACACACTCTTCTCCCACACACACACACACTCTTCTCCCACACACACACTCTTCTCCCACACACACACACACACTCTTCTCCCACACACACACTCTCCCACACACACACACACACACTCTTCTCACACACACACACACACTCTCCCACACACACACACACACACTCTTCTCACACACACACACACACTCTCCCACACACACACACACACACACTCTTCTCACACACACACACACACTCTCCCACACACACACACTCTCCCACACACACACACTCTCCCACACACACACACTCTCCCACACACACACACTCTCCCACACACACACTCTCACTCTCCCACACACACACTCTCACTCTCCCACACACTCTCCCACACACTCTCCCACACACACACACACACTCTCCCACACACACACACACTCTCCCACACACACTCTCTCACACACACTCTCTCTCTCTGTCTCTCTCCCACACACACACAAACTCACACACATTTCCTAGACAACAATTGATTATGCTAAATAATGCAAGAACCTAACCTTTAATACCAAATCTTCAATTAATTGAAACTAAGTACTGCAATTTAAAAGAATGAAGAAAACCTTGGCTTTGGGAGTATTCATGAGCACTATGAGTTTAGTGGGGGGATTTTATATGCCAAAAGCCCCCTTTTATTAGTGTCAGCAAATGTTTCTGTTTTAAAAAATAAAAGCCCCTGTTTTCATTGGAGTGGCACGTGGAAAGGGTGTTCATTTGCTGATCCTCACATTTATGGAACCCACATTCCTCTCATCAGAAGAAGAATACTAATGCCTGATTTTTCCTTTTTTGTACATTTATTATGTTTGGTATTTATTGTCAAATGTATACCTATTGGAAAGACTAATTAACACCACAATATATTCAGACTTAGCTGGTGTAGCCTCAGCTAATGTGTATTAAATTCTGCTTGCTAGCCAATGAATCATCAGGGGACCTCTCCCAGAGTATAGCCCTTCTCATTTTACAATATATTTAAACAAACTGAGCTAATAACCCAAAAGACAAACAGGGAGCACAGGTAAAGAGCTCACCTCAGCATAGACAGATCACACAAATGTAGTAGGCAGAGTTTGTAGTATTCATTTTTACCGCAGCAAGAGAATAACAGACTTAACCCCTGCAAAGGGATTCTACTCACCCCCAGCACAATGTTCCCGCGCACCTTAGTGAAGCAAACAGTTTTCAGAAGCTACACACTGCAGGGTGGATCACATGACCACAATAACAGGCAAGCTAAAGGGGAGGGGATTGCCCTCATTACAAAACCACATCAAGCAATTACCATGTCAGCTCAGTATAACTAGCTGCAAAGCCTGTGCCACTTTCTTATGTAAACAGTAAACACTTTTAGTTGTGACAGTGTTCTCACTAAGCTGAGCCCATTTCAGAATTGTTTGCTTGCATAAAAATACTGATGTGTGCTTCAGTGTCTTAGCCAGGGTGCTGTCATTGCAAATCTACCTGCTCTGTGCTTCTAAGTGTAGATGCTCCGGATCTTGCTGGGTGAGGGGAAAGCCAGGGAGGGAAGCAGAGTGCACAGCGAGTGGTATAGTCTCAGCTAGTTCTGTAGCAGTTAACCGCCCCTTTTTAAGGTAGCACCAGTCACTCTGAATGTTCTCTGCATGCTTCTGGAGTAAGGGAGTTTACGTTTCCGGTCCTGTGTACCCTGACATGTGGCAACACTCGAGGGGCTGTCTTCCCGGGAACATTTCCGGGGATATAATTTGTCAGGGGACAGTATCCTCAATCTGGGGACTGTCCCCGGAAATCGGGGACGTCTGGTCACCCTAACCTACTGTGTGTGACTGCTATATACACACTATAATGGGAACACCTACTGCGTATGACTGCTATATACACACTATAATGGGAACACCTACTGAGTGTGACTGCTATATTACACACTATAATGGGAACACTTACTGTGTGTGACTGCTATATACACACTATAATGGGAACACCTACTGCATGTGACTGCTATATTACACATTATAATGGGAACACCTACTGAGTGTGACTGCTATATACACACTATAATGGGAACACCTACTGCGTGTGACTGCTATATACACACTATAATGGGAATACCTACTGCGTGTGACTGCTATATACACACTATAATGGGAACACCTACTGCGTGTGACTGCTATATACACACTATAATGGGAATACCTACTGCGTGTGACTGCTATATTACACACTATAATGGGAACACCTACTGCGTGTGACTGCTATATACACACTATAATGGGAACACCTACTGCGTGTGACTGCTATATACACACTATAATGGGAACACCTAGTGCGTGTGACTGCTATAATACACACTATAATAGGAACACCTACTGCGTGTGACTGCTATATACACACTATAATAGGAGCACCTACTGCGTGTGACTGCTATATATACACTATAATGGGAGCACCTACTGCGTGTGACTGCTATAATACACACTATAATGGGAGCACCTACTGCGTGTAACTGCTATAATACACACTATAATGGGAACACCTACTGCGTGTGACTGCTATATACACACTATAATGGGAGCACCTACTGCGTGTGACTGCTATAATACACACTATAATGGCAACACCTACTGCGTGTGACTGCTATAATACACACTATAATGGGAACACCTACTGTGTGTGACTGCTATATTACACACTATAATGGGAGCACCTACTGCGTGTGACTGCTATAATACACACTATAATGGCAACACCTACTGCGTGTGACTGCTATAATACACACTATAATGGGAGCACCTACTGCGTGTGACTGCTATATACACACTATAATGGGAACACCTACTGCGTGTGACTGCTATAATACACACTATAATGGGAACACCTACTGCGTGTGACTGCTATATACACACTATGCTGGGAACACCTACTGCGTGTGACTTCTATAATACACACTATAATGGGAACACCTACTGCATGTTACTGCTATATATACACTATAATGGGAACACCTACTGCGTGTGACTGCTATATACACACTATAATGGGAACACCTACTGTGTGTGACTGCTATATTACACACTATAATGGGAACACCTACTGCATGTAACTGCTATATATACACTATAATGGGAACACCTACTGCGTGTGACTGCTATATAAACACTATAATGGGAACACCTACTGCGTGTGACTGCTATATACACACTATAATTGGAACACCTACTGCGTGTGACTGCTATATTACACACTATAATGGGAGCACCTACTGAGTGTGACTGCTATAATACACACTACAATGGGAACACCTACTGCGTGTGACTGCTATAATACACACTATAATGGGAACACCTACTGCGTGTGACTGCTATAATACACACTATAATGGGAACACCAACTGCGTGTGACTGCTATATTACACACTATAATGGGAACACCTACTGCGTGTGACTGCTATATACACACTATAATGGGAGCACCTACTGTGTGTGACTGCTATCTACACACTGTAATGGGAGCACCTACTGCGTGTGACTGCTATATACACACTATAATGGGAGCACCTACTGCGTGTGACTGCTATAATACACACTATAATGGGAACACCTAGTGCGTGTGACTGCTATAATACACACTATAATGGGAACACCTACTGCGTGTGACTGCTATAATACATACTATAATGGGAACACCTACTGCGTGTGACTGCTATAATACACACTATAATGGGAGCACCTAGTGCGTGTGACTGCTATAATACACAGTATAATGGGAACACCTACTGTGTGTGACTGCTATATTACACACTATAATGGGAGCACCTACTGTGTGTGACTGCTATATACACACTATAATGGGAGCACCTAGTACGTGTGACTGCTATAATACACACTATAATGGGAACACCTACTGCGTGTGACTGCTATAATACACAATATAATGGGAACACCTACTGCGTGTGACTGCTATATTACACACTATAATAGGAACACCTACTGCGTGTGACTGCTATATACACGCTATAATAGGGACACCTACTGCGTGTGACTGCTATATACACACTATAATGGGAGCACCTACTGCGTGTGACTGCTATAATACACACTATAATGGGAGCACCTACTGCATGTGACTGCTATATACACACTATAATGGGAAGTCCTACTGCGTGTGACTGCTATAATACACACTATAATGGGAACACCTACTTCATGTGACTGCTATAATACACACTATAATGGGAACACCTACTGCGTGTGACTGCTATATTACACACTATAATGGGAGCACCTAGTGTGTGTGACTGCTATATACACACTATAATGGAAACACCTACTGCCTGTGACTGCTATATACACATTATAATGGGAACACCTACTGCATGTGACTGCTATATACACACTATAATGGGAGCACCTACTGCGTGTGACTGCTATAATACACACTATAATGGGAACACCTATTACGTGTGACTGCTATAATACACACTATAATGGGAACACCTACTGCGTGTGACTGCTATATTACACACTATAATGTGAACACCTACTGTGTGTGACTGTTATATAATATATACACACTATAATGGGAACACCTACTGTGTGTGACTGCTATATACACACTATAATGGGAACACCTACTGCGTGTGACTGCTATAATACACAATATAATGGGAACACCTACTGCGTGTGACTGCTATATTACACACTATAATAGGAACACCTACTGCGTGTGACTGCTATATACACGCTATAATAGGGACACCTACTGCGTGTGACTGCTATATACACACTATAATGGGAGCACCTACTGCGTTTGACTGCTATAATACACACTATAATGGGAGCACCTACTGCATGTGACTGCTATATACACACTATAATGGGAACTCCTACTGCGTGTGACTGCTATAATACACACTATAATGGGAACACCTACTGCATGTGACTGCTATTTTACACACTATAATGGGAGCACCTACTGCGTGTGACTGCTATATACACACTATAATGTGAAAACCTACTGCGTGTGACTGCTATATACACACTATAATGGGAGCACTTACTCCATGTGACTGCTATCATACACACTATAATAGGAACACCTACTGCGTGTGAATGCTATAATACACACTATAATGGGAGCACCTACTGTGTGTGACTGCTATATTACACACAATAATGGGAGTACCTACTGCGTGTGACTGCTATATACACACTATAATGGGAGCACCTACTTTGTGTGACTGCTATATTACACACTATAATAGGAACACCTACTGAGTGTGACTGCTATATACACACTATAATGGGAGCACCTACTGCGTGTGACTGCTATATTGCACACTATAATAGGAACACCTACTGCGTGTGACTGCTATATTACACACTATAATGGGAGCACCTACTGTGTGTGACTGCTATATACACACTATAATGGGAGCACCTACTTTGTGTGACTGCTATATTACACACTATAATGGGAGCAGCTACTGTGTGTGACTGCTATATACACACTATAATGGGAGCACCTACTGTGTGTGACTGCTATATACACACTATAATAGGAACACCTACTGCGTGTGACTGCTATATACACACTATAATGGGAACACCTACTGCATGTGACTGCTATATACACACTATAATGGGAACACCTACTGTGTGTGACTGCTATATTACACACTATAATAGGAACACCTACTGCGTGTGACTGCTATATTACACACTATAATGGGAACACCTACTGCGTGTGACTGCTATATTACACACTACAATGGGAACACCTACTGCGTGTGACTGCTATATTACACACTATAATGGGAACACCTACTGTGTGTGACTGCTATATACACACTATAATGGGAGCACCTACTGCGTGTGACTGCTATATACACACTATAATGGGAACACCTACTGTGTGTGACTGCTATAATACACACTATAATAGGAACACCTACTGCGTGTGACTGCTATAATACACACTATAATGGGAGCACCTACTGTGTGTGACTGCTATATTACACACAATAATGGGAGTACCTACTGCGTGTGACTGCTATATACACACTATAATGGGAGCACCTACTTTGTGTGACTGCTATATTACACACTATAATAGGAACACCTACTGAGTGTGACTGCTATATACACACTATAATGGGAGCACCTACTGCGTGTGACTGCTATATTGCACACTATAATAGGAACACCTACTGCGTGTGACTGCTATATTACACACTATAATGGGAGCACCTACTGTGTGTGACTGCTATATACACACTATAATGGGAGCACCTACTTTGTGTGACTGCTATATTACACACTATAATGGGAGCAGCTACTGTGTGTGACTGCTATATACACACTATAATGGGAGCACCTACTGTGTGTGACTGCTATATACACACTATAATAGGAACACCTACTGCGTGTGACTGCTATATACACACTATAATGGGAACACCTACTGCATGTGACTGCTATATACACACTATAATGGGAACACCTACTGTGTGTGACTGCTATATTACACACTATAATAGGAACACCTACTGCGTGTGACTGCTATATTACACACTATAATGGGAACACCTACTGCGTGTGACTGCTATATTACACACTACAATGGGAACACCTACTGCGTGTGACTGCTATATTACACACTACAATGGGAACACCTACTGCGTGTGACTGCTATATTACACACTATAATGGGAGCACCTACTGCGTGTGACTGCTATATACACACTATAATGGGAACACCTACTGCGTGTGACTGCTATATACACACTATAAAAAAAGTGCAGGGCAAATAGCCCGGAGCGTAGCTAAGGGTTAAGGCCTGGAGGAGTGAGTGCTGCTGTGTGCGTGTATTAGTTACAATGTTGCATTGTGTTGGGAGGGGTTTACTAACCTTATAAGAAGGATGTACAGGGATTCTACTTCCTCTTTGTTCCTGTGGACTCCCAGAAGATCTTTCAGCTTAGTAGTTTGCAGCATTTTCCAATGGAAGGCGAATCTGGAGAATGGGAAGAAATGGAGCTAGAGGACGTGGATTGGGTCGCACCATCCCCATCTGGAACTGTCACGGTGGGTCTGGGCCATGGGTCTGGGCTGTGTCTGCCCGTTTCTCCCTTGGGGGGGGGTAGCCTAGTGTTGTTCTCTTCTCCTGCACGGGAGAATTTAGAGGGGGATGGTGGCCCGGGTCCGGCTTATCAGCCGGTCGGGTCGGAGTGTAGGCCCCCAGGGGAGGTAGGTCCTGAGGGGCGAGTAGGAGCGCTAGGCGGTTCAGTTTTAGGGCCTAGGGGGTCCCAGGGGAGCTCCGGTTTCGGCTCCGGGGGTCCCGGTAATATACCCGGGGGTTCCGGTGTCGGCCTTAGGCAGGGGCCTGTAGTAGCAGGGCCCAGCGAGGCTTTAGGGGGTGCGTGCACCTCTGGGGAGAGTGTCGTTGGCACGGGTAGTGGGAGCAGTGCGGCCTTACCTGCGGCAGTGGTCCTCTCCGGGGAATCGGTGGCGGCGGCGGTGGCTCTCCTGCAATCCTTGGCGTCGGTCCTCGCGGGTGCGTCGTCGGGTCCGGCGGTACTTCAGGTCCAGGCTTCGGCCTACGGTGCTGTGCAGGCCTCCGGTTCGTCGTCCCTCGTGGCATCTAAAATGGCCGCTGTGTCGACTTCCGGCGGCGGCGCGGGTCCTTACATCACTTCCAGTGACGTCATTTCCACTTGCGGTAATCGCAATTCGGACAGCGAGCAGAGTGGATCGTTCCCCCGGGCTCCGAAGGTAAGAAGGGAGCACCTCGGGGGGGGGACCCGCTCTTGGGGGCAAGCCCGATGGGGCCCAGGAGGCTTGGGGGGCGCATGGCGGGCCAGAGCGAGGGGCAGAAGTGAGGAGTCATGGGGCAACTGTTAATGTGGCAGCGAGGCAGCAGGGCCCCTCGGAGGGCACTCCGGGGGTGTCGCAGCAGGGTGTGCGCACAAGAGCCGCAGCTGGACCCAGTAATAAGGGAGGGGATGCCGAAAGGGCACCCTCCTCGTGCTCGCGGCCTACGTTAGGAGGGGGCAAAGCTAAGGCGGCCCCCGCACGCGCCGCGGCCCAAAGTAAAGGAAAGGCCCCCCCGGCCAAGACCGCAAATAAGGGGGCCATAATGGCACATAGCTCAAGGGGCGATACCGCAGTAGCGGAGCCCCAGGCTCAAGGCCTGCAGGGTATAATGACACCCAGCAGGACCTCACCAGCATGATCAGAGCAAATAGCCACAAGGGGGGCTGTAAAAAGGGGGCATGCTAGTATTAGCGTTGGCCCTGGGGAAGGTTTAGAGAGCCCCGGGAGGGGGCAGGCGAGACAGGCTAGGGGATCGAAGTCTCAGGGTCGGAGTAGGACCGTGAGATTTCAAGAGGATTCGACTAGCGGGTTGGCCACCAGTACGGATGATGATGTGAGCGGTGTGAGTGATAGTGACCGGGAAGGTTATCTAGAATTTGAGGAAAGGGGGGATAGGGAAGAGATGGCTGGCCCTTCCCGAGGTACTCCCCTCTTGGCTTCTATTTTGCAGGTACCCAGGACATCCTCATCCAGCAGGGACATGGCGACTCAGAGTTCATGAGCTCTCATGCCTAGAGGAGTCAGCAGTGCTTCTGGACAAGGCCAAGCCACATCGGGCGCTTCCTCTGGTGAGATGCAACTTGGTTTACCTAGGGGGCGGTGTAATTCTTCCAGCTCTAGTGTGTCAGGTTCGGGATCTGAGATAGATGGGTCCCTGGGTTTGCACACGAAAGGGCATAGAAGGATGTATAGAATGTTGAGAAAGATGAGTAGGGGCAATCACGGGGATGGCAATTCCAGTAGTGGGGCGCAGTCATCTCAACTCTTAGGGGTTGCCGGGGGGTCACCACAGGCGGTGAACAGAAAGGCAGCAGTACACGGGGATACTTATTCGTGCCAGGTACACAGTTTGCATGCACACCTTAAATCTAAGACTGTGAAACGTATCCAGGACGGTAAGTATGTAAATATGTTTGAGCTGTCTGCAGAGGCTTTTAAGCTTAAGGAAATGGCGGAGGATGGTACGGGCCCTAAGAAATTTAGGCGGCCTGATACCCTTGAGGAGTGGCATCAGTGTTTCCGGGTCTACGCCACTTGCTACTTGGAGAGGTTTCCCGATCAGGGGACTGCCCTCTTTAAGTACGTTGACACCATCGACGCAATACACAGAAAGTTTGCCGATGGTGCGTGGAGGGAGTATGATATGTTGTATCGGAAAAAGAAAGTGGGCAACCCACTGCTTGATTTTGGTACGATGGATTTGCACCTCTGGGCGCATCTTGATGCGGAAAGGAGGGCGCAAGGGGGCGCCATAGTGGCATCGCCCGGGGGTAGGCAAACTTTGCGCTTTCGACGGCGACAAGGGGGTGTATGCTGGCGGTATCAGGACAAAGCGTGCGAGCGGGGCACATCGTGCACGTTCAAGCACGTCTGCAAGTTCTGCAGCGGTCAACACCCCGGAGCTTATTGCTCCAAAAAGCGAGATACCCAAACTGATCGGTTTGGGGGCAAAGGAGGCACTGGGACTAAGGGCGAACTCACCACTTAGGGTCCAGGTCATTGGTAAGTGGCTGCGTAGGTACCCAGATAGGGCGGCTGCTCAACTTTTGGATAGCGGATTGCGTGAGGGCTTTGTGATCCCGGTAGTTGGCCGGGTGTTGGGAGCCCGAGACAGGAAGAACCTGAAATCGGCTTCCCAATACCCTGAGGCAGTTAGGGAGAAGCTGGGCAAAGAAGTGGCCTTGGGTAGGGTTGCAGGACCTTTCAGGGAATTGCCACTACCGGATTTAGTTGTCTCCCCGCTAGGGGTGGTCCCCAAGAAGGAGACAGGTAAGTTCAGGCTCATACAACACCTCTCTTATCCGAAAGGGCGGTCGGTGAACGACGCTATTCCTGAAGAATTGAGCTTGGTCCGTTACCAGTCGTTTGACGACGCGCTGGCTCTGGTTAGAGAACGGGGCCCGGGAGCATTGATGGCGAAATTAGACATAGAATCTGCGTTTAGGCTTCTCCCGATTCACCCATCATCCTTCGGGCTGATGGGGTGTTGGTTTGAAGGGGGTTATTATGTCGACCGTTGTCTGCCCATGGGCTGTTCGATGTCCTGCGCGTACTTCGAAGCATTCAGTACTTTCCTGCACTGGGCGGTGGTCTCGGTGGCTGGGAGTGATAGAGTTGCGCACTACTTGGAAGACTTTCTCCTGGTAGGGGCGGCCAACTCGCAAGAATGTGCCTCTTTAATGAAAGTCATGAGGTTCATGATGGCCAGGTTTGGGGTTCCTCTGGCAGAGGATAAAAGGGAGGGGCCGTGCATGTGCTTGACGTTCCTAGGCATCGAGATTGATTCGGTGGCAGGTGAATGTAGGTTGCCTAAAGAGAAGGTCGCCAAGATGTTGGCGGCTGTACGGGCCATGGTTGCAACACAGATATGTTCGCTGGGGGAGCTGCAATCGCTCCTTGGGCTCCTTAACTTTGCGGGGAGAGTTATCCCGTGGGGTAGGGTGTTTAGCAAGCGGCTAGAGCGGTGTTTGGGCGGAGGTAGGGCTCCGGCATCACGCATTCGCATCACGAGGGACCTCGTGGCGGATTTGCAGGTCTGGGAGAGGTTTCTCCAGGACTTTAACGGCATCTGCGTGTGGCGAGGGGATCCGATCTCTAACCAAGCGCTACATCTGTTCACGGACGCTGCAGGAGCATCCGGGTATGGGGCTTACTTTGAAGGAGCTTGGAGTGCGGAGCCCTGGCCGACTGAGTGGGCGACCAGAGGGCTTACACGCAATCTTTGCTTTCTGGAATTGTTTCCTATACTGGTTGCGGTGGAATTGTGGGGTCACCTGTTTAGTAACAAGGGCTGTGATTTTCTGGACGGATAATCTCAGCGTGGTGTTTGCGGTTAACAGGCTTTCTGCTTCATCGCCTGTGGTCATGCATTATTTGCGACACCTGGTGTTGAGATGTTTGCAACTGAACATTGATTTTAGGGCCCGGCATGTGCCAGGGGTGCAGAATATAGTGGCAGATGCACTGTCTCGCTTCCAGTGGGGGGCATTTAGGGCTGCGGCACCTGCCGCGGCTCCTAACGGTCTTTCTTGCCCTCTCTTTTTGTGGCAGATGGCGAGGGACTACAGCAACTGATCCCGTTGTTGCGGGCTTCGTTGGCACCCAGCACATGGTCGGCATATGTAAGGTACTGGAGTGAATGGGTAGGTTTTTATGACCTTCGTGAGTTCCCTTCCTGTGAAGGTGAACAGGGGTTTCTGTTGCGCTGGCTGGCGGAGCTGAGAGGTAAGCGAGCAAAAAAGGGGGTGGTGGTAGCGAGGCTATCGGCTGTGGCGTTTTTCTGCAGGCTATACGCCTTTAAAGAAGAGTCGCGCTCCTTTCTTGTTAAACAGCTGTTGAGGGGGTGGGGCCGTCTGGAAGTTCCACGACGGGACACAAGGGAGCCCATTATGGCAGAACGGCTGGTAAAATTACTGGACGTACTGCCAGAAGTATGTTCCTCACCTTTCGAGGTTCGCCTCTTCGGGGGGCGGCCTTTGGCTTGGCGTTTCATGGCGCATTAAGGGTGGGTGAGTTGGTACCGCGAGCCAGAACGGCGGCCACAGGGGGGGTCATGCACAGCCATGTTAGGCTGGTGGATGACTCCGTGCTATTGTTCATTCCCAGGTCCAAAACGGACCAGGAGGGTCGGGGAGCTTGGCATTCCCTGCCGGGGCAGCAGGGTGTTGCCTGTTGCCCCGTGCGGCTAGTGTCATCCTACCTGGAGGTACGGCCAGGAGGCTCCTCCAGGTTTTTAATACATGCTAATGGAGACCCGCTGACCAGATACCAGTTTGGAAAGGTCTTGGATAGGGCAGCGCAAAAGGCTGGTCTAGACGGGTCTCGGATTGCTCCACACTCCTTTCGGGTGGGGGCAGCGACGACTGCAGCAGAGCTGGGTTGGTCCTCGGATCGGATCCGCTCATTGGGGCGGTAGAGGTTGCAGCGGTATAAGTCTTACGTTAGGCCGCTGTATGTTTGAGACCGGGGATCAAAGGTCATATATGCAAGAGTTGGGAGGCTTGCGGGGGTGATACCAAAAGGTTATGGGCCAAGGTTGTGTGGATCTGGTCTACTGCAAGCGGGCTAACTCTTGTTTTCTTTGTTTTGAGAAATACGCCCAGGTCCTGTACGGGTGTGGATCGTCGGCCATTCATATGTGCACTGGGCCGCAATTAGAGCTGCAGCCATGCCAGGAGGACAGCAGCTAGGATTTCATTCGTCCAGGGCTGTGTTACGTTGGCTAGGGCGCAGAGGCTTGGCTTGGTCAGATCTGCCTGCATTGCTCCAGACCGCAGAGAAAAGGTGGGAGAAACCCCACATTCTGATAATTCATGCTGGCGGCAATGATGTGGGGGCCATTCCCACATTGGATCTAATCCGGGCAATGCAGTCAGACCTGAGGCAGTTCAAACTCTGGTTTCCAGGTGTGAGAATCGGGTGGTCGAATGTGATCCCTAGATTAAGATGGAGGCACATGGTGTGTCATAAGGCAGCTTTCCAGGTCAGGAAAAAGATCAATAGGGACCTGAGGAAGCAGGTAGTTGAACTCGAGGGTTTTGTGGTAGAGCACGGGAACATCTCGGCAGCCCATAAGGGTTTGTATAGGCAGGATGGGGTTCATTTAGAACCGGCAGGAGTAGATTTGTTCTTGCAGAACATCAGGCAGGAGTTACTCCTAAGAGTATAGGGTGGCGGCAAGAGTCAGGACCATTGTATATGCAGGTCAGTCTCTTGTGGCGGGTGGTCAGGATCACGGCTGCAGACTGAAAGGAGGTTTGAGTAATGGCCATTGCGGTCAGGGTGACGTCACAGGCTTGGTATGCTTGGGCGTGCTCGGGCTGATTATTGTTGGGCCAGAAAAACCCCTAATTATGAAAGCTGCGTGAGTATCTCCGCCTTGTGGTCTGCAGCAGTGTCCCTTGGCCATTTTCTAGAAGGGGTTATCCATAGTTAGATGTAGGCCCCGATTGCCGCCACCCATGGATAAGTTACCAGTTCCATGGCTGGTACCAATAAATGCAACCCACGGGTCTTTCACCCACAGAACTGTGTTGTGTTGTTATTTATTAGTTATTAAGTTATATTAAGTGTTAAGTTAAGTTAAGTTACAAGCAGACACTCAGGAGATGTAGGGCATTTAATCCCTTAAGAAAGTGCAGGGCAAATAGCCCGGAGCGTAGCTAAGGGTTAAGGCCTGGAGGAGTGAGTGCTGCTGTGTGTGTGTATTAGTTACAATGTTGCATTGTGTTGGGAGGGGTTTACTAACCTTATAAGAAGGATGTACATGGATTCTACTTCCTCTTTGTTCCTGTGGACTCCCAGAAGATCTTTCCCCACCCTCCCAGCCCTGTTATGCACTGTTGTTGAATTTGTTATGCACTGTTGTTTTGTTTTGTTATCCACCTGGATGGATTCGTTATGCATTACGGATTGGCACTTGTAATGCATTATTGATTCGATGATAGGCATTACTGATTGGCACTGGTAATGCTCTATTGATTCAGTTAAAGAAATAACAGGCGGCAATCGGTTTGTCATTAGGTCTCTATTCGAGACTAGGTGTCTGAGGCCGGAAGAGGGTTACTCGAACTACTTCCCTAAGACCAAGGACGGTAATTTTGAACTCCCCAGTTATTGACATGCTGTTCGTCAAGTCAAGGCTGGACCTACAGGTTTGGAGTTAATAATGCTTGCACCCTACTCTGGCGGGTGGTCAGGATCACGGCTGCAGACTGGAAGGAGGTTTGAGTAATGGCCATTGCGGTCAGGGTGACGTCACAGGCTTGGTATGCTTGGGCGTGCTCGGGCTGATTATTGTTGGGCCGGAAAAACCCCTAATTATGAAAGCTGCGTGAGTATCTCCGCCTTGTGGTCTGCAGCAGTGTCCCTTGGCCATTTTCTAGAAGGGGTTATCCATAGTTAGATGTAGGCCCCGATTGCCGCCACCTGTGGATAAGTTACCTGCCAGTTCCACGGCTGGTACCAATAAATGCGACCCACGGGTCTTTCACCCACAGAACTGTGTTGTTTTGTTATTTATTAGTTATTAAGTTATAGATAAGTTTCTGTCTGTTCTGCCTGTGTTCCACACCTGCTTCCTGTAGCCTAACCACAACGCTCAGAGCTAAGTTCCATGACCTATATACTGTCTACATGATTTCCTGTAAGCTGCAAAATACATTTTTTTCTTTGCTACAAAATACATTTTTTTCTCCTCCTTCATGTCTGTTTTTTTTTCATATATGATTATGCTGCATGCCAATAAGGCCATTAGGAAATATATTACTGTGTTAGGCTTGGCCAATAAGATGATGCTACGCACCAGAAATGCCCACGTGTGCCCAAATGTATCCACGTCTATATATTGTGCTTTTGGGTTCATAATAAACGAAACCTTTGCTAATGATAACCTGCCTGTGTGTGTTATTTTGGTAATTGTTTCCCAGACGTCTGAGAAGGTCACTGTTTTCATCCAAGACTCATCTTCCAATAATGTCCCGGGATAATTCCTAACACCGCCACCTGTGGATAAGTTACCTGCCAGTTCCACGGCTGGTACCAATAAATGCGACCCACGGGTCTTTCACCCACAGAACTGTGTTGTGTTGTTATTTATTAGTTATTAAGTTATATTAAGTGTTAAGTTAAGTTAAGTTACAAGCAGACACTCAGGAGATGTAGGGCATTTAATCCCTTATGGGAACACCTACTGCGTGTGACTGCTATAATACACACTATAATGGGAGCACCTACCGCGTGTGACTGCTATAATACACACTATAATGGGAACACCTACTGCATGTGACTGCTATATACACACTATAATGGGAGCACCTACTGCGTGTGATTGCTATAATACACACTATAATGGGAGCACCTACTGCGTGTGACTGCTATAATACACACTATAATGGGAACACCTACTGTATGTGACTGCTATATACACACTATAATGGGAGCACCTACTGTGTGTGACTGCTATATACACACTATAATGGGAACACCTACTGCGTGTGACTGCTATATTACACACTATAATGCGAACACCTACTGCGTGTGACTGCTATATACACATTATAATGGGAACACCTACTGCGTGTGACTGCTATATACACACTATAATGGGAACACCTACTGAGTGTGACTGCTATATACACACTATAATGGGAACACCTACTGCGTGTGACTGCTATGATGCACACTATAATGGGATCACCTACTGCGTGTGACTGCTATAATACACACTATAATGGGAGCACCTACTGCGTGTGACTGCTATAATACACACTATAATGGGAACACCTATTGAGTGTGAATGCTATAATACACACTATAATGAGAACACCTACTGTGTGTGATTGCTATATACACACTATAATGGGAACACCTACTGCGTGTGACTGCTATAATACACACTATAATGGGAACACCTACTGTGTGTGACTGCTATAATACACACTATAATGGGAGCACCTACTGCGTGTGACTGCTATATACACACTATAATGGGAGCACCTACTGCGTGTGACTGCTATAATACACACTATAATGGGAGCACCTACTACATGTGACTGCTATATACACACTATAATGGGAACACCTACTGCATGTGACTGCTATAATACACACTATAATGGGAATACCTACTGCGTGTGACTGCTAAATACACACTATAATGGGAACACCTACTGCGTGTGACTGCTATATACACACTATAATGGGAGCACTTACTGCATGTGACTGCTTTAATACACACTATAATAGGAACACCTACTGCGTGTGACTGCTATATTACACACTATAATAGGAACACCTACTGCGTGTTACTGCTATATTACACACTATAATGGGAGCACCTACTGTGTGTGACTGCTATATTACACACTATAATGGGAGTACCTACTGCGTGTGACTGCTATATACACACTATAATGGGAGCACCTACTTTGTGTGACTGCTATATTACACACTATAATAGGAACACCTACTGAGTGTGACTGCTATATGCACACTATAATGGGAGCACCTACTGCGTGTTACTGCTATATACACACTATAATGGGAACACCTACTGAGTGTGACTGCTATATACACACTATAATGGGAGCACCTACTGCGTGTGACTGCTATATTACACACTATAATAGGAACACCTACTGCGTGTGACTGCTATATTACACACTATAATGGGAGCACCTACTGTGTGTGACTGCTATATACACACTATAATGGGAGCACCTACTGTGTGTGACTGCTATATTACACACTATAATGGGAGCAGCTACTGTGTGTGACTGCTTTATACACACTATAATGGGAGCACCTACTGTGTGTGACTGCTATATACACACTATAATAGGAACACCTACTGCGTGTGACTGCTATATACACACTATAATGGGAACACCTACTGCATGTGACTGCTATATACACACTATAATGGGAACACCTACTGCATGTGACTGATATTTACACACTATAATGGGAACACCTACTGTGTGTGACTGCTATATTACACACTATAATAGGAACACCTACTGCGTGTGACTGCTATATTACACACTATAATGGGAACACCTACTGCGTGTGACTGCTATATTACACACTATAATGGGAGTACCTACTGTGTGTGACTGCTATATTACACACTATAATGGGAACACCTAGTGCGTGTGAATTCTATATATACACTATAATAGGAACACCTACTGCATGTGACTGCTATATACACACTATAATGGGAGCACCTACTGTGTGTGACTGCTATATTACACACTATAATAGGAACACCTACTGCGTGTGACTGCTATATTACACACTATAATGGGAACACCTACTACGTGTGACTGCTATATTACACACTATAATGGGAACACCTACTGCGTGTGACTGCTATATTACACACTATAATGGGAACACCTATTGCGTGTGACTGCTATATTACACACTATAATGGGAGCACCTACTGTGTGTGACTGCTATATACACACTATAATGGGAACATCTAGTGCGTGTGACTGCTATTTACACACTATAATGGGAACACCTACTGTGTGTGACTGCTATATTACACACTATAATAGGAACACCTACTGCGTGTGACTGCTATATACACACTATAATGGGAACACCTACTGCGTGTGACTGCTATATTACACACTATAATGGGAGTACCTACTGTGTGTGACTGCTATATTACACACTATAATGGGAACACCTAGTGCGTGTGAATGCTATATACACACTATAATGGGAACACCTACTGTGTGTGACTGCTATATTACACACTCTAATAGGAACACCTACTGCGTGTGACTGCTATATTACACACTATAATGGGAACACCTACTGCGTGTGACTGCTATATTACACACTATAATGGGAACACCTATTGCGTTTGACTGCTATATTACACACTATAATGGGAGCACCTACTGTTTGTGACTGCTATATACACACTATAATGGGAACACCTACTGCATGTGACTGCTATTTACACACTATAATGGGAACACCTACTGTGTGTGACTGCTATATTACACACTATAATAGGAACACCTACTGCGTGTGACTGCTATATTACACACTATAATGGGAACACCTACTGCGTCTGACTGCTATATTACACACTATAATGGGAGTACCTACTGTGTGTGACTGCTATATTACACACTATAATGGGAACACCTAGTGCGTGTGAATGCGATATATACACTAAAATAGGAACACCTACTGCATGTGACTGCTATATACACACTATAATGGGAGCACCTACTCTGTGTGACTGCTATATTACACACTATAATGGGAACACCTACTGCGTGTGACTGCTATATTACACACTATAATGGGAACACCTACTGCGTGTGACTGCTATATTACACACTATAATGGGAACACCTACTGCGTGTGACTGCTATATTACACACTATAATGGGAACACCTATTGCGTGTGACTGCTATATTACACACTATAATGGGAGCACCTACTGTGTGTGACTGCTATATACACAGTATAATGGGAACACCTAGAGCGTGTGACTGCTATATTACACACTATAATGGGAACACCTACTGCGTGTGACTGCTATATACACACTATAATGGGAACACCTACTGCGTGTGACTGCTATATTACACACTATAATGGGAGCACCTACTGTGTGTGACTGCTATATACACACTATAATAGGAACACCTACTGCGTGTGACTGCTATATACACACTATAATGGGAACACCTACTGCATGTGACTGCTATTTACACACTATAATGGGAACACCTACTGTGTGTGACTGCTATATTACACACTATAATAGGAACACCTACTGCGTGTGACTGCTATATTACACACTATAATGGGAACACCTACTGTGTGTGACTGCTATATTACACACTATAATGGGAGTACCTACTGTGTGTGACTGCTATATTACACACTATAATGGGAACACCTAGTGCGTGTGAATTCTATATATACACTACAATAGGAACACCTACTGCATGTGACTGCTATATACACACTATAATGGGAGCACCTACTGTGTGTGACTGCTATATTACACACTATAATAGGAACACCTACTGCGTGTGACTGCTATATTACACACTATAATGGGAACACCTACAGCGTGTGACTGCTATATTACACACTATAATGGGAACACCTACTGTGTGTGACTGCTATATTACACACTATAATGGGAACACCTACTGCGTGTGACTGCTATATTACACACTATAATGGGAACACCTATTGCGTTTGACTGCTATATTACACACTATAATGGGAGCACCTACTGTGTGTGACTGCTATATACACACTATAATGGGAACACCTAGTGCGTGTGACTGCTATTTACACACTATAATGGGAACACCTACTGTGTGTGACTGCTATATTACATACTATAATAGGAACACCTACTGCGTGTGACTGCTATATACACATTATAATGGGAACACCTACTGTGTGTGACTGCTATATTACACACTATAATGGGAACACCTACTGCGTGTGACTGCTATATTACACACTATAATGGGAGTACCTACTGTGTGTGACTGCTATATTACACACTATAATGGGAACACCTAGTGCGTGTGAATGCTATATATAATCTATAATAGGAACACCTACTGCATGTGACTGCTATATACACACTATAATGGGAGCACCTAATGTGTGTGACTGCTATATTACACACTCTAATAGGAACACCTACTGCGTGTGACTGCTATATTACACACTATAATGGGAACACCTATTGCGTGTGACTGCTATATTACACACTATAATGGGAGCACCTACTGTGTGTGACTGCTATATACACACTATAATGGGAACACCTACTGCATGTGACTGCTATTTACACACTATAATGGGAACACCTACTGTGTGTGACTGCTATATTACACACTATAATAGGAACACTACTGCGTGTGACTGCTATATTACACACTATAATGGGAACACCTACTGTGTGTGACTGCTATATTACACACTATAATGGGAGTACCTACTGTGTGTGACTGGTATATAACACACTAATAATGGGAACACCTAGTGCGTGTGAATGCTATATATACACTATAATAGGAACACCTACTGCATGTGACTGCTATATACACACTATAATGGGAACACCTACTGTGTGTGACTGCTATATTACACACTATAATGGGAACACCTACTGCGTGTGACTGCTATATTACACACTATAATGGGAACACCTACTGCGTGTGACTGCTATATACACACTATAATGGGAACACCTACTGCGTGTGACTGCTATATTACACACTATAATGGGAACACCTATTGCGTGTGACTGCTATATTACACACTATAATGGGAGCACCTACTGCGTGTGACTGCTATATACACACTATAATGGGAACACATAGTGCGTGTGACTGCTATATTACACACTATAATGGGAACACCTACTGCGTGTGACTGCTATATACACACTATAATGGGAACTATTCTGTTTTCATTTACTGTTTTGCAAGATGACTGCCATGATGTAAAGTTAAACATGCAATCCAACTTACAGATTAGTAGAATCCAGCAGAGTAGCTTAACTCAGACAAATTCCACAGCAGAGATTTATGAATCCTTCATGCTTTATTGTTGCAAAACAAGAATTCTGAGGTTCCAGAAGTGGTAATTGCCAGGTAAAAAGAATTTGCCTCTACAAAGCTATTAGCAGAGTTCTAGCAAACTTACACATTGAAAGTGAAACTAATTTACACACACAAGTGAAACAAAATGGAGGCAGGAAGTGACCTCAAAAAGGTCAGAGGTAGAACAGAGAATATACATTAAATTGAATACAATAATAAAACATAACACTAGAGGGAGCACAAGAACTAAAATAGCATTTAAAGATGTACATATGAATATATGGACAGAACACTCCCCGTCTGGTATCTGTAGATACCACTATATAAATCAACCAATAAACAATATCCATGAGATCTGCAAGACAAAGAGAGAAAACATACAAAATGCAATTGCAAACATAAGTCCATGTTGTTTTAACATGATAATTCTTGAAGAGAAGCAGGGCTGGCACTGTCCCCTGTAGTCATCTCTCTATTGTAATCCTTATAAATTGTCAACCAGTGTCTATGTTTATAATCACAGTCCATGTGAAATAGAAGAAGTACAACTTCTGTAATCCAAGAGCAGGTACACTGGTAAGAAGTGTAGTAGCTTGAAGATGGTTCTCTTTATCAGGTACCACAAACTCAAATGTAGTACTGGTTGATGTTGTATCTGTAGCGTTTAACAAGAATGCGGGTCCTGTCAACCATGTCAATTTCATGAATTGTGCTGAAGTTAATGACCTGGTTGCAAGATCTGCAGTATTTTGGTCAGTAGGTACGTAATACCATTGCTCTGGTTTTGTAGATCTCCTGATGCGTTCTACTTGGTTGTTGATAAATCCTTCATGTGGTTTTCCTTCAGTGTCGGTCACTTTTAGGTAGGCCACAGCTGCATTAGCTTCTGTAGATGCATCTGAGAAGATGTAGATCTCTGTTACTGTTGCTGTTGATAGAGATATAGAAGCATAACACCGTGGAATACAGAGCTTTTCAAGATCCTTCAAAGAATCATTCCACTTTTCCCACATCTGACGTTTCTCTATAGGTAGTAAAGTATCCCAGGATTTTGACTCAGATGAAAGCTGTCTAAGCAGAGACTTTCCTTGTATAGTCACTGGAGCTACAAACCCCAGTGGGTCATAAAGACTGTTAATAATTGATAAAACACCACGTCTAGTGTATGGCTTTTCATCAGTAGAAACTTTGAAAACAAATTCATCAGTTGATATGTTCCAATGTAGACCAAGACTTCGTTGTACAGGTGGTGTATCTGTACCTAGATCTAAGTCTTTGAGGTCCGTTGCATGGTCTGCTGGAGGAAAGGCTTTCAACACCTTGCTGCTGTTTGAAACTATTTTATGAAGCCTTAGGTTTGCTACAGATAGCATCCTTTGTGTTCTTTTAAGCAGATCAATAGCTTCTTCATCTGTCGGTACAGACTTGATTCCATCATCCACATAGAAGTCTCTTTCTACATATTGTCTGGCATCTGTTCCATATTCCATTTCACCTTCTTGAGCTGTTCTTCTTAGTCCATATATTGCCACTGCAGGTGATGGACTGTTGCCGAAGACATGCACTCTCATGCGATAATCTATTATCTCAGCACTAGTATCATTGTTGTGATGCCACAAAAACCTGAGGTAATTCCTATTGTCTTCTCTAACAATGAAACAATAGAACATCTGTTGTATGTCAGCCATGAATGCTACAGGTTCTTTCCTGAACCTGATCAATACTCCTAAGAGACTGTTAGTAAGGTTAGGTCCAGTAAGAAGAACACTATTGAGTGACATGCCTTCATACTGTGCACTTGAATCAAACACAACCCTTATTTGACCTGGTTTGCGTGGATGATAGACACCAAATGAAGGAAGATACCAACATTCTTCACCTTCTTTTAGTGGAGGAGCTGGCTCTGCATGCTTATTTTCAAATATCTTCTGCATGAATGATACAAAGTGTTCTTTTATCTTCGGATCTTTCTTTAGAGTACGTTGTAAGGAAGACAGTCTAGAGAGTGCTTGAACTCTGTTGTTGGGTAACCTTTGTCTTGGATTGCGAAATGGCAGAGGGGCTACCCAACTGTTTGAGTCATCCTTGTAAAACTCTTTGTCCATCAACTTGAGAAATTCTTTATCTTCGATAGAAGGAGCTAGTTTATTGTCATGCTGTGTTGTGTGGAACACTGTACTTCCAATGTTGTCATCATCTGGTAAGGGAGTAACTATATCATCTTGACTGGCATAGTATGAATATTCATAAATTCCAGGTTTCTCCTTTACATGGTAGTGATTTGGGCATGGCTCAAAGTAAGATGGACGTCCATTAATTAACACATTAGTTTTCAAGGAGTTAGTAATATCTGTTCTGTAGATTTTTCCTATACAGGCATCTCCAACTATTACCCAGCCAAGGTCAAGTCTCTGAGCGTATGGAGAATTATGAGGTCCATTACATTGCTGGCGTACCTTGTGTATTCTTAGAATGTCTCTACCAAGTAAAAGCAATATCTGGGCATTCTTCTCTAGAGCTGGTATGCAACTAGCTATGTGTTTCATGTGAGGATGGTAATGTGCTATTTCTGGTGTAGGAATCTCATCCCTGTTATCTGGAATTTGATTGCATTCAATAAGTGTAGGTAAAGGCAACTGTATACCATCTGTAATAGAAGCTATTATGAAATCACTAGCTCTTCTTCCTTTTGTTTCAAACTGACCTGCACATGTACCAAGGGTGTAAGATGAAGGATTACCATTTACGTTGAATATGTTGAAGAATTCAGTTCTAGCCAGTGATCGATTGCTTTGATCATCCAGAATTGCATACATTCTTACCGATTTATCAGGCTCTCCCTTAGGATACACTTTGACAAGACATATTTTAGAGCAGGACCTTCCACTAAGTCCTTCACCGCATATTTCAGTACATTTTGAAGCAACAGATGTTTTGTTTGTTGTCTCTTCTGCTTTCTCCCCGCCATGCTTTTCAGCAGGGGCAATACTTTCAAGTGGAAGGGAACTTGAAGACTCTGGGTGGAGAGCAAACACATGTCTGTCACTATTGCATTCTGAACATCTAATATTGGCTTTACAGTTTCTAGAAAGATGATCTGTTGAAGCACAGCACCTGAAGCATAGTCCATAATTTTTAAGAAGCTCTATGCGTTCTTGCAAAGGTTTTTCTCTAAAGCTACGACATTTCTTAAGTGGGTGAGGCTTCTTGTGCAATGGGCATTCTTGAATTAAATTCTTTAATTTCTCACTTTCCATTTCCTGTCTGGAAGGTGCTACATCTGTCTTTTGGACAAATACTGATTTCTTTGAGTTCTTGAATCTTGAAGTTTCTTTCTCATGTTCTGGAGAAGTCACTGCCCACTGATTTAATTCGGTTAAAGAGAAACTTGGATCATTTCTTGTCCTTGCTATGTCTTGAACTTACAGAAAAAGGAAAAGGGAGGGAATGATACATTATTCTCTTGCTTGTATCTTGATCCTTGTGTTGCCCATTTATCTTGAAGAGCATGAGGTAACTTCGCCACAATTGGATTTACACCTTGCGCAGTATCAAGATAACACAGTCCTGATAGACATGGATCTGCTTTAGCTGCTTCTAGTTCCAGCAGAAGATCACTTAACTCTTGTAGCTTGCGATTGTCCCTAACTGTGACTTTTGGAAATTTTTGTATTTTCTTTAAAAGGGCATTTTCAATTACTTCTGGACTACCATAAGTCTGATCCAAACGTTCCCAAATCATTTTTAAACCTGCAACTGGGTTGTCTACATGGACAGCTCTGAGCCTCTTGACACGTTCTGCAGATTCAGCACCTAACCACTTTACCAGCAGATCAAGCTCTTCTCTAGCAGATATACCTAAATCTTCAACAGCAGTCTTGAATGTAGACTTCCAAGATCTGTAGTTCTCTGGCAGATCATCAAATTTTGTAAGACTTGTATTAGTAAGCTCACGTCGAATCATATACCTAGCAAACTCAGACATCTCTAACCTTTCAGTCTTTGTTACTGGAGGTGCCTGAAGATCACTTGGGTAATAGGAATTGAATGCTGAGGGATAGTATGGGTTAGCTGATACATTTAATCCAGCTGAAGCCTTTTCTTTCACTGATCTTAATGGAGGTGACTGTGATGGACCCCATACTTGTTTGTTTACAAGAGGTTGTGTGATTTGTGCATTGACACCTGAGCTGCTTATCCGCTGAATTGCATCTGTTCTGGCTGGAGCAATTGGATCGCTATTGAGATGTAAATCATTTGTGGTAGGGTGCACATCATTCCAACCTCTGTCTTTATGAGCATTGCCTCCTTCTTCCTCTTCAAAGGAGTTGTAGTGTTTTCCACTCTGGTTAAGAACATAATCACATGTTCTCTTCTCTGGGTAGTCTGATCCCACCAGACTGACAGAATATTCTAGGAGCTCTTCTGTATTGGCTGCCTCAAGTACCTTTAATCTTGCCATGGCAACAGCTACTTCTTTTTCATTTTGCAGTATTTCTAAATCTGTTTCTTTTTTCGCTGCTTCTAATTCTTTTTCCTTCTCCCATTTTGCTGCTTCTAATTCTTTTTCCTTCTCCCATTTTGCTGCTTCTAATTCTTTTTCCTTCTCCCATTTTGCTGCTTCTAATTCTTTTTCCTTCTCCCATTTTGCTGCTTCTAATTCTTTTTCCTTCTCCTGTTTTGCTGCCTCCATTTTCAGTGTTGCTTCTTTTTTGCTAAAAGAGGCGCGCACCATTGCAGCTTCTGCTTCTGCACGTGCTTTGATAATGGCGGAGCTTATAGATGAAGAGGAAGTACTTCTAGATTTAGCAGAGCGAATTGTTGAGGCAGCACGCTGTGATCTGGATTCTAGCAAGTCTGCAATCCTGCTTTCAACTGTTGCTAATGTGCTTTGCACTAGTTTCTTGCGCTGTAGATTAGATTCATTAAACTGGGTTTGAATTTGCACAGTTTCCTCAACATTAGTTTTTGATAGCAGATTAAAATATTTGCGTGACAACCTTTCATAATTTTCATAACAAGCATTAAGTCTGTCAGCAATCTTGTTTAACTGTTCTTTGTCATTAATAGTTTCATTTGCTAAAGATACACATTTTCTAAGCTTCTCCCACATTTGATCCAATGCATCCACTAATTCATCTTTCTCAGCTTGATAACTTTGTATGACTTTCTCAGTGGGTTTTATTGTACGCTGTGGTCTAATGCTCTGCTCTTTCTCCTGTGACAGTGTATCTTGTATTGCAAGTTCTTTTTCAGACATTTTAAGTAACTAGATTAGAGCTATTTTAACTGCAGTCATAAATTTCTCTGAGGAAACTGACAGATTATACAAAGTTCAGTGTACACTTCTCTGTTGCAGATATCTTGTGTGAGACAGTGCAGATGCTTAATGAAATCTTCCTTGTTAAATGCAGAAACATTTACTGAGCTGTGTGCAGCAAGCAATGCAGCTTCTCATTTATATTATATAAAGTCCTTAGTTACACACACTGAGCTGTGTACAGTTTACCAAACATGAGTCTTTCTATTGAAGATTAATAACTCTGAAGGTAATTCTTTTTACTATTCTGTTTTCATTTACTGTTTTGCAAGATGACTGCCATGATGTAAAGTTAAACATGCAATCCAACTTACAGATTAGTAGAATCCAGCAGAGTAGCTTAACTCAGACAAATTCCACAGCAGAGATTTATGAATCCTTCATGCTTTATTGTTGCAAAACAAGAATTCTGAGGTTCCAGAAGTGGTAATTGCCAGGTAAAAAGAATTTGCCTCTACAAAGCTATTAGCAGAGTTCTAGCAAACTTACACATTGAAAGTGAAACTAATTTACACACACAAGTGAAACAAAATGGAGGCAGGAAGTGACCTCAAAAAGGTCAGAGGTAGAACAGAGAATATACATTAAATTGAATACAATAATAAAACATAACACTAGAGGGAGCACAAGAACTAAAATAGCATTTAAAGATGTACATATGAATATATGGACAGAACAGGAACACCTACTGCGTGTGACTGCTATATTACACACTATAATGGGAGCACCTACTGTGTGTGACTGCTATATACACACTACAATGGGAACACCTACTGCGTGTGACTGCTATATTACACACTATAATGGGAACACCTACTGCGTGTGACTGCTATATACACACTACAATGGGAACACCTACTGCGTGTGACTGCTATATTACACACTATAATGGGAGCACCTACTGTCTGTGACTGCTATATACACACTACAATGGGAACACCTACTGCGTGTGACTGCTATATTACACACTATAATGGGAACACCTACTGTGTGTGACTGCTATATACACACTATAATGGGAACACCTAGTGCGTGTGACTGCTATAATACACACTATAATGGGAACACCTACTGTGTGTGACTGCTATATTACACACTATAATGGGAACACCTAGTGCATGTGACTGCTATATACACACTATAATGGGAACACCTACTGCGTGTGACTGCTATATACACACTATAATGGGAACACCTACTGCGTGTGACTGCTATATACACACTATAATGAGAGCACCTACTGCATGTGACTGCTATAATACACACTATAGTGGGAGCACCTAGTGCGTGTGACCGCTATAATACACAGTATAATGGGAACACCTACTGTGTGTGACTGCTATATTACACACTATAATGGGAGCACCTACTGTGTGTGACTGCTATATACACGCTATAATGGGAACACCTAGTGCGTGTGACTGCTATAATACACACTATGCTGGGAACACCTACTGCGTGTGACTGCTATAATACACACTATAATGGGAGCACGTACTGCATGTGACTGCTATATACACACTATAATGGGAACACCTACTGCGTGTGACTGCTATATACACACTATAATGAGAGCACCTACTGCGTGTGACTGCTATAATACACACTATAATGGGAACACCTACTGCGTGTGACTGCTATATTACACACTATAATGGGAACACCTACTGTGTGTGACTGCTATATTACACACTATAATGGGAACACCTAGTGCGTGTGACTGCTATAATACACACTATAATGGGAGCACCTAGTGCGTGTGACCGCTATAATACACAGTATTTTGGGAACACCTACTGTGTGTGACTGCTATATTACACACTATAATGGGAGCACCTACTGTGTGTGACTGCTATATACACACTATAATGGGAGCACCTACTGCGTGTGACTGCTATAATACACACTATAATGGGAGCACCTAGTGCATGTGACTGCTATTTACACACTATAATGGGAACACCTACTGCATGTGACTGCTATAATACACACTATAATGGAAACACCTACTGCGTGTGACTGCTATATTACACACTATAATGGGAGCACCTAGTGCTTGTGACTGCTATATACACACTATAATGGGAGCACCTAGTGTGTGTGACTACTATATACACACTATAATGGAAACACCTACTGCCTGTGAATGCTATATAAACATTATAATGGGAACACCTACTGCATGTTACTGCTATATACACACTCTAATGGGAACACCTACTGAGTGTGACTGCTATATACACACTATAATGGGAACACCTACTGCGTGTGACTGCTATAATACACACTATAATGGGAGCACCTACTGCGTGTGACTGCTATAATGCACACTATGCTGGGAACACCTACTACGTGTGACTGCTATAATACACACTATAATGGAAACACCTACTGCGTGTGACTGCTATATTACACACTATAATAGGAACATCTACTGCGTGTGACTGCTATATACACACTATAATGGGAGCACCTAGTGCGTGTGACTGCTATATACACACTATGCTGGGAACACCTACTGTGTGTGACTGCTATATACACACTATAATAGAAACACCTACTGCGTGTGACTGCTATAATACACACTATAATGGGAACACCTAGTGCGTGTGACTGCTATATACACACTATAATGGGAGCACCTAGTGCGTGTGACTGCTATAATACACACTATAATGGGAGCACCTACTGCATGTGACTGCTATAATACACACTATAATTGGAACACCTACTGCATGTGACTGCTATATACACAGTATAATGGGAGCACCTACTGCGTGTGACTGCTATATACACACTATAATGGGAACACCTACTGCGTGTTACTGCTATATACACACTATAATGGGAACACCTACTGTGTGTGAATGCTATATACACACTATAATGGGAGCACCTACTGCGTGTGACTGCTATATACACACTATAATGGGAACACCTACTGCGTGTGACTGCTATATACACACTATAATGTGAGCACCTACTGCGTGTGACTGCTATATACACACTATGCTGGGAACACCTACTGTGTGTGACTGCTATATACACACTATAATGGGAGCACCTACTGCATGTTACTGCTATATACACACTATGCTGGGAACACCTACTGTGTGTGACTGCTATATACACACTATAATGGGAGCACCTACTGCGTGTGACTGCTATATACACACTATGCTGGGAACACCTACTGTGTGTGACTGCTATATACACACTATAATGGGAGAACCTACTGCGTGTGACTGCTATAATACACACTATAATGGGAGCACCTACTGTGTGTGACTGCTATATTACACACTAAAATGGGAGCACATACTGCATGTGACTGCTATAATACACACTATAATGGGAGCACCTACTGCGTGTGACTGCTATAATACACACTATAATGGGAGCACCTACTGCATGTGACTGCTATAATACACACTATAATGGGAGCACCTACTGCGTGTGACTGCTATTTAAACACTATAATGGGAACACCTACTGTGTGTGACTGCTATATACACACTATAATGGGAACACCTATTGCGTGTGACTGCTATATACACACTATAATGGGAACACCTACTGAGTGTGACTACTATACACTATAATGGGAACACCTACAGCGTGTGACTGCTATATACACACTACAATGGGAGCAGCTACTGTGTGTGACTGCTATATACACACTATAATAGGAACACCTACTGCGTGTGACTGCTATATACACACTATAATGGGAACACCTACTGCGTGTGACTGCTATATTACACACTATAATGGGAACACCTATAGCGTGTGACTGCTATATACACACTGCAATGGGAGCAGCTACTGTGTGTGACTGCTATATACACACTATAATGGGAACACCTACTGCGTGTGACTGCTATAATACACACTATAATGGGAACACCTACTGAGTGTGACTGCTATATACACACTATAATGGGAGCATCTACTGAGTGTGACTGCTATATTACACAGTATAATGGGAACACTTACTGCGTGTGACTGCTATATTACACACTATAATGGGAACACCTACTGTGTGTGACTGCTATATACACACTATAATGGGAACACCTAGTGCGTGTGACTGCTATAATACACACTATAATGGGAACACCTAGTGCGTGTGACTGCTATAATACACACTATAATGGGAACACCTACTGTGTGTGACTGCTATATTACACACTATAATGGGAACACCTAGTGCGTGTGACTGCTATAATACACACTATGCTGGGAACACCTACTGCGTGTGACTGCTATAATACACACTATAATGGGAGCACCTACTGCGTGTGACTGCTATATACACACTATAATGGGAACACCTACTGCGTGTGACTGCTATATACACACTATAATGGGAACACCTACTGCGTGTGACTGCTATAATACACACTATAATGGGAGCACCTACCGCGTGTGACTGCTATAATACACACTATAATGGGAGCACCTACTGCGTGTGACTGCTATAATACACACTATAATGGGAACACCTACTGCATGTGATTGCTATATACACACTATAATGGGAGCACCTACTGCGTGTGACTGCTATAATGCACACTATAATGGGAGCACCTACTGCGTGTGACTGCTATAATACACACTATAATGGGAACACCTACTGTATGTGACTGCTATATACACACTATAATGGGAGCACCTACTGAGTGTGACTGCTATATACACACTATAATGGAAACACCTACTGCGTGTGACTGCTATATTACACACTATAATGCGAACACCTACTGCGTGTGACTGCTATATACACATTATAATGGGAACACCTACTGCGTGTGACTGCTATATACACACTATAATGGGAACACCTGCTGAGTATGACTGCTATATACACACTATAATGGGAGCACCTACTGCGTGTGACTACTATATTACACACTATAATGGGAGCACCTACTGCATGTGACTGCTATAATACACACTATAATGGGAACACCTATTACGTGTGACTGCTATAATATACACAATAATGGGAACACCTACTGCGTGTGACTGCTATAATACACACTATTATGGGAACACCTATTACGTGTGACTGCTATAATATACACAATAATGGGAACACCTACTGCGTGTGACTGCTATATTACACACTATAATGTGAACACCTACTGCGTGTGACTGCTATATACACACTATAATGGGAACACCTACTGCTTGTGACTGCTATAATACACACGATAATGGGAACAACTACTGCGTGTGACTGCTATATACACACTATAATGGGAACACCTACTGCGTGTGACTGCTATAATACACAATATAATGGGAACACCTACTGCGTGTGACTGCTATATTACACACTATAATAGGAACACCTACTGCATGTGACTGCTATATACATGCTATAATAGGAACACCTACTGCGTGTGACTGCTATATACACACTATAATGGGAGCACCTACTGCGTGTGACTGCTAAAATACCCACTATAATGGGAGCACCTACTGCATGTGACTGCTATATAAACACTATAATGGGAACACCTACTGCTTGTTACTGCTATAATACACACTATAATGGGAACACCTACTGCATGTAACTGCTATATTACACATTATAATGGGAGCACCTACTGCGTGTGACTGCTATATACACACTATAATGGGAACACCTACTGCGTGTTACTGCTATATACACACTATAATGGGAGCACTTACTCCATGTGGCTGCTATAATACACACTATAATAGGAACACCTACTGCGTGTGACTGCTATATTACACACTATAATGGGAGCACCTACTGTGTGTGACTGCTATATTACACACTATAATGGGAGTACCTACTGCGTGTGACTGCTATATACACACTATAATGGGAGCACCTATTTTGTGTGACTGCTATATACACACTAAAATGGGAGCACCTACTGCGTGTGACTGCTATATTACACACTATAATAGGAACACCTACTGCGTGTGACTGCTATATTACACACTATAATGGGAGCACCTACTGTGTGTGACTGCTATATACACACTATAATGGGAGCACCTACTGTGTGTGACTGCTATATTACACACTATAATGGGAGCAGCTACTGTGTGTGACTGCTATATACACACTATAATGGGAGCACCTACTGTGTGTGACTGCTATATACACACTATAATAGGAACACCTTGTCAGTATTTATGAAAATCTTAGTAGTGCTCTCCAAATAATATATCAGCTTATGGCAGGGTTATAACACAATACAAATAATAATTTTCCTTAAAAATAGAAACCCTTAATCAACATGCATCTACTAGAAACAATACAATTAATATAAATATCTGAATTCTTTTATTTAGTTAATATCCATGAACATATTGAAATATATTTGCAATAAAAGGAATATGAAATGATACATATGCACTTGAAAACTATTTAAATATGCTATGTAAAGTTCATACACGCTTGCCTTTAAAACCAACCTTATTTATAAATAGCCTTTAACATCCAAGCAACAGTGCTTATAATCAATAGGGTAATATATATATTCTGCTATTTAACTGCAATTTATCCTAATACAAAATTAACTTACAATATCAGAACTTGCACAGATGAGTTACTTAACAAATCAGATACAGATTTAAACAATATATAGGCTGTGAAATGCTAACTTAAAATCCAAACTATTTCTTTAACTCTGCTACATACAGTAATAGTAAATGCTTACTTTAAATGCTTGCATACAAATAGGCAGGCTAAGAGCTACCTAAAACAATGACACACAGTTTAAAAGTACAATCTGCTCTTTAAATCTATTAACTGTACTAACTATGCATATAACTTATCTTACAATAAAACTTTGTATACATCATCAAATAAACAGCAATCCAGTTTCCAATGTTTCTTAACAGATCCAATTTCACCTCAGAAATTCAAAATTTGGGGATAATGCATATGGAGTCCAATAGTAGGTGTGTGCTTTAATAATAATCACAGTAGTTATTTCTTTCAGGATCAGCCAACAACCTCTGATCAGTCTCTATGCTGGGGTTTAAATCATCTCATTTCACCCCTCCCCTTTTTTGATTATTTATCAGTCATTGGTGAGTATTAGAAACGCCCACGGAGCCTTGTCCCTTGTCATTGGATAATTGGAATATCTTATTTTTAACAGCCAAAAGGCTTTCTGGCTGTAGTTCTCTCATGGCAACACCAGGTGGCAGCGGACATACAACACAGCAATACACACACAACATTTCTGAACATTTTTAAACAACTTAATTATTTTTATAAAATGATCATTTAATCAGACCATAACTCTCTACAGCAACCACTCACAACATTTGTTTTAGATAGGGAAGGGTTTTATGAATTTTCTGATCATTTCTAGATCAAACTCCATTATATTATATTACCAATTTATAATGCTAACAGTTACAGATTAGTATGATTTATACATCTAATATGGTATTCATGCATATACAGCATGTTTCATATTTCTGTGCATTTCTTCCTGGATATCTGAATCTTGTCTGAATAGATCTGAAATAAAAATAAGTGTCATTAATTATTTCATTCCAGGTCCACAAATATTTATTTATATTCTTAAAAACACAGAGGTTAAGATATTCATGCTTTCAAAATATATATATATACTGTATATATATATATATATATATATATATATATATATATATATATATATATATATATATATATATATATATACACATTCACATCCACTTCCATGCAGTATCTTGTATTTATCACTTTTTAATTCCATCTGGAATACAGGGAGGTATGTTATATATTTGTGTAATTCAAATATGGGATTATTACAAATTTCATTCAATCTTTTACTTTCCATATATATATATTTAGATGTTAATATTTGATATCACATAAATAGACATCTCATATCCATTAAAATATATATATTTTCCTGGAATTATATTTTATTTGAAATCTAACTACAGTTGTTGGAAGCATGTAAGTCATGTGTTTTCTCTGTGTTATCTTAACCCAGACGCAATGTCTGTGTCACGTGTATTCTGGTGTTATCAGCCACACAGCCTGAGTCACTTAACAGGCAGCTGTCAATTTTCAGCTCCTTTGTTGGCAGGAAGTCCATATATGAGTGTGTATCCAGGCTTTTCGTCTCTTACTCACCACATGGGGTACAGAGTGCTATGCACTTCCTAATTAAGAAGCAAATGTTTTCCTTTTGTCTCTTGGGATCTGTTGTCTGTAGCTCAGCCTGGAGATGTATATTCAATTTGTGAAGGTTTCTGAGTCAAATCCTGACATCAGAATTTAAACCTTATTCCAGTAGTATCTGATACAAATATGGTTTCATACATAAACATATTTCCCTGTCCTATTGACATACATATATATATATATATATAAATATGTATTTACCTGTGCCCTGACATAATTCCCCCTTTCAAATTCAAATATATGTAGGACACATGTATTTGAATTGGATCAAAGTCAGTGGTACTCGGTGAGGATATTGGCCGTATACATCATAGGCAGTCCTTTAAGTAGAAAGTCCGTTATTTTGAGCCTTCATGTTTATCAGTTGGGCATCTTTAAACTACAGTATGTCTTTAGTTCATTTGGGGATATGACACTTCATTCTCCCTCTATGACTTGTAGTTGGGATCTGGGATGACATGCCCGCAATTGATTGATATGGACCCATTTATCTATGAAACTTTCATTTTTGGGGATCCTTATTTTATAGGCCACTGGAGATATTTTGTCAGTAATGACGAAAGGACCTTTCCATGAGGGAAGAAATTTCTTCTCCCTAACCTGATCTCTTCCAAAGTTATAAAGATAAACTTTATCATTTATTTCATATTCCTTTTTGGACGTTTTGAGATCATAATAGGTTTTAGTGGCAGTTGCGGCTCTTTCTAAATTCCTTTGAGCAAATGCAAAGGCATATTGCAGGTGCTTTCTTAGGTTCTCCACATATTGATGTGTATTGGCAGCGTTTATTAAGTTTTGGTCTGATGTACGGTACAGCAGATGCTGAGGTAGAACCATTCTTCTACCAGTCATCAGTTCAAAAGGTGACATCTTGGTAGCACTACTTGGAGTTGCTCTTAATGCCATTAAGACTAGAGGTAGTTTTACATCCCAGTCTTTACCCGTTTCACTCACAAACTTTTTGAGGATTTTAACAATGGACTGGTTGTAACGCTCTACACCACCACTTGAGGCAGCTCTATAAGCAATATGGAGCTTTCTTTTAACCCCTAGTATTTTCCACATTTTGGTCATCACTTCGCTAGTGAAGTGGGTTCCCGGATCTGATTCGATTCTTTGGGGCAAACCAAATCTGGAAAACACGGTTGATGAGCAACGCTGCACATGTTTCCGCACTATTGTTAGGTGCGCAAATGCACTCTACCCATTTAGTGAACAGGCATGTCACTGTTAACATGTACTTGTTACCTCTTGATGACCTTGTTACCGGACCAATAAAATCAATTTGTATATCTGACCATGGCATTACTATCCCCCTTTTCTGCAATGGCGCTCTATGCGTTGGTGCAGTGGGTTGAAACTGTGGGCAGATTAAACACCCTTGACAGTAGGTTTGAACATCTTTCAACATGTGTGGCCAAAAAGCGTAATCACGCAATATTTCATACGTGAGTTTGGCACCGTGATGACCAGATGTGGGAGCATCATGGGCATGTTGAAGCATTAGACCTCTGAACTTGGTGGGTACTACCCACTGCTGGATGCCAGTTTTGGAGGTTCTAATTAATAAACCATCCTGTAACTTGAATTTTGATCTAGATTTTATTAAGATTCTAAGATCTTCTTTGCCAATACAATCATCTTTTGAGATGGGGTTGCTTTCAGGATCTTCTATGTGTTTATAGAAGATGCCTACAATGGGGCCTTCTTTTTGACTAGTGATCAGGTCCTCACTAGGAGAATCCTGACTCCATTGTACCAGGTTAGGCTCACTCTGTTGTTTTGCCTGGTTTCTGGTAATGGCTTCTACCTGAATTGCACCCATTAAGTGGCCAATATTAAGGAGTTCTCCAGTTATGGCTCATTGTTTGGCTAATGAATCCACAAGATCATTGCCTTCCTTATCAGGACCTAGAACTCTGGAATGACCCTTGGTCTTTTTCCAGTGTATGGTTAAATCATTGGATGCCACCAGATTATCAATCTCGCAGAACAACTTGCCATGCTTGACTGGTTTGTTATTGCTTTTCTGCATTCCATTTCTTTTCCAAGTTGGCAGGTATTCAACAAAACTGTCACGCACATAATTTGAGTCAGTTATGATCACAAATTCATGAATATCATGTTCAATAGCCATTTCAATGGTTTTGAAAACAGCAGTTAGTTCTGCAACTTGACTGGATCTTGGTCCAATGTCGAAACCTATAAATATATTTGGGAATCCATTTGCCCCAGTTATACCAATGCCAGCGACTAGTCTGCGCTCATTATCAATAGTGGCATGGTAAGAACAACCATCAACATACACCCAAGGTAATGTTTGACAATGGTCCTCATTGTATATTTTATATGGGGAAAGCAATTGTTCCTCCAGAAAATCATCTTCTGATAATTCTTCCCCAGGATCTCTAGCAGTACAGTCGTGGAGCTCAGCAAGCCCTTGTGCGACTGGATTCTTTTTATTCTGCTTGTAGCGAATTTCTAAGGGCCAGCCTTGTAAGGAAAGAGTCCATGCTGTTATGCGGCTATTAGACAAATTCCCATCTCTTATTCTCTCACTTTGCAAATATAGCAAAGGCTGGTGGGCCGTTTCTACAATAATTTTCTCGCCCTGTATATAGCTGCGGAAATTTTGTAGAGCCCATACAGTAGATAAGAGGGCTTTTTCGCAATCGCTAAATTTTATTTCTACTGGGGATAGATTTTTGCTCGCATAAGCAATAGCTTTGTTTAAATGATCATGCTCTTGGTATAAAACAGCACTCATGCTTATATCTGTGTAACCTGTCTCTAAGAAGAAAGGTTTACCACCTTCAGGGTACGCTAAGCAAGGTGCTTGAGTGAGTTTTCTCTTCAGCTCTCTGATGGCTGTCTCTTGAGACTCACTCCAGTGCCATTTCACATCTTTCTTTAGAAGAAGTAGTAGTAGTTTAGCTAATTCCGCATAATTATCAATGAATTTGCGAGAATAATTTGTCATACCCAGGAATGATCTCAATTCTTTTAAGTTAGTTGGGGTTTTAGAATTCACTATAGCTTCCACCTTTTTCTTCTGGGGATTTAATCCTTCAGAGGTAACTTCATGTCCCAAGAAGTTTACACGAGTGCGGCACCATTGAGCTTTTTGTAGGGATAATTTGACCCCTGCCCTTTTAAGTTGGCTGAGGACGTGTTTAAGCTCTGCAACGTGTTTTTCAAAGTCTGTGCTTTTGATTAAAACATCATCAACATAAGATAAGGCCCCCCTTTCCAGGGCGTCAGGCATAGCCTTATGCATGAATACAGCAAATTCATGTCCAGAATTTATGTATCCAAAAGTCTTTGAAATGCATATTGGACCTTTTGGAAAGAGAATGCCAGCTTATATTGGTCCTCTTCATGTACCTTTATGGTCCAGTATCCCTGTGCACAATCAATGGCAGTGAATATTTTGAATCCCTGCATTTGTGCAAGGCACTGGTCAATGTATGGTACAGGCCAGCCAGACATGTATACTCGTTTGTTTAGCTGTCTTAAGTCAGCACACAAACACCATTGTCCATTGGGCTTAAGGACACCTAGAATAGGATTATTATAAGAGCTGTGCACCTGTCTGATAATACCTCTTTCTTCCAAATTCCTTATGATCTCTGCAAGAGAATCATATGAGGCTAAGGGAAGTCTGTATTGTTTGACAAATACAGGTGGTGCATCGGGATCTGTTTGTATTCTTGCAATGTGCAAGTCTGTAGTACCACAGTCATAAGAATCCTTAGCAAAAATATCCTTGTACTCCATCAGGAGTTCTCGTAGCTGTTGGCGTTCATCATCGCTGGAACAGCCATTAGCTAAGGATATTTGCTCTTCGACTATTTGCTGAAATCCTGGAAAGATTTCAGGCTGTCCTATTTCATAGGCTTCTTCCAACCTAGAGGTGAGATCCCCTTGGTTATAGTTTACATTGCTCCCATGACTCTGGGTATTGGGGTAATCTTGCTGTTTGATTGGCTGATCAAACACTAGAGAGGCTTCTTCAATTTTACAGATGCCTTCCTCTGAGCTGAAGGGATAAATAGACTGAATTTTAAATAGACCCTCTGGCATAGATGCAAAGAATTGTTCTATTAATTGTTCGTCAGTTAAGTATCCTTCAGGGATTAGCCCAATTACATTATTCTGGAATCCAAAAGTGTAATAACTTGATTCCAGTGCATATCCTATGGTAGTTCCCTTGGATAATGTTATATCCTGTGGGGTCATTTTATGCACAACAATATGTATTGGAAAAGTTCCAATATTCACCATAGGAGTGTAGGTCACTGTGACACCCAGATTTTGTATTCTATGGGAGAGGCAAATCAGTGTTTCAGAAGTTTTTAATTTCTGACCTCTCTTTACCTGTAAGGGTAAAAGAAATTTATCAGCCCCAGCAGGAATTATAGCATCGCTAGATACCTGCATATTCACAGCATATGGCAATTGCTGGTTTGATTTCAGGGCTGCATTTTCATCCTGAAATACTTCAGGGTCCCCCTTTAACCTGCTCCAGAGGCAATACTTAATAAAATCTATTTGTATGGCATATCTATGTAAGATATCATTTCCAATGTATATTTGATTATGGGGAGTATTTAAAACTAAAAACAGGTGCTTCACTGACTTATTACCAATAGAGATAGATAATAAGCACTTAGCTGTGATGTTATAGCTTTCAGACCTGTCATTCAGGCAGTTGACACTGTGGTCATGGGGAGAAAGATATTTAATCACTTTAGGTTCAGCTATTTGCGCTAATAAACCTTTGCTTATATAGCTAGCTTCCTGTTTTAAGTTTATTTTAGCATACTTGGTTTTACCAAGGTCATGCACTTGTATAGGGATAAAAAGATCCTCTTTAACTCTCTCAATCCCTGTGAGGAATTGAGCGTGGCCTTCCCCCTTAGGGATTTTATGATCCCCCTTGTGGAGTGATATGGTTAATACATCGCCATCTAGGGAAATATTCGCTATCTTTCCAGACGAAATTTTAAAAGTATTACCATCAGAGCCACTAAAAGGAGTCTGATCATCTATTTGTAGAATAGTGATTTCAGGTACAGAGTTATTCCTGAAATGAATCTCCACAGCATCTGGTTTCTCTTCCACCACGTGACAGCTGTTTCGGGTGCGAGATATACCAGATTTTTCATAATTGATAGGCCGTTTAACTTGTGACCAAATTACATTATTTATGCAATCAATTATGGTGCTTAATCGCTTCAGGAGATCACTACCAATAATTAAACGATCAGTTGGCAGATCCACTATAATGACAGGGTGTCTTATGACCCTGTTCCCCAATTTAAATTTTAACCAGGCAGTACCGTAGACTTTTAGGGAGTCACCCCCAACACCTATTAGAGAACCGTCAAATTCTCTTATTTTAGGTTTGTGGGGTGTTAGCTCATTTAGCTGTGTGTAGTACTTGTGGGATAAGATAGTTGCCTGTGACCCAGTGTCAATTAATCCCCTGATAGGGTTGGAGACTGAATCTTGCAGCTCAACTAATACATAATATCTTCCTGTAGTTTCTACCATTTCACACATAAAGTTGGCGTTATCATACATTTTTGGGCTTCGCCACGTGTTACCTGAGTTTGCCATGCTTTCCGATGCAGAAGAAGCTTCATACCTACCGGTCTCCTCTATGACAGGTTCGGCTGGATTCTTGTGTACTGCATCTGTGGAGATAAGGTTAAGAGAGTGCTGCAAGGGAAGAGGTTTGTTAATGTTTCCCGGATGAGGTTGCCTGTCATCACAGCTAAATTGTCCGTTTTTTGGTCTGTGGGGAGAGAACATGATTAGTATCATTGATATTTATTATTACATTTTGTATATCTCTCCCCTCCCTTTCAGGTGATACTGCAGTATTTGTGACTGTGCCTGTGGTCCACTGCTGACCACTGGCTGTACCCCTAAAAAAGTATTGTTCGGTTGCTGAGCCGTAGAATGTTGACTCATATTAGCGAATTGTTCGCTCAACCGATTTAACTGGGTAAACAGCATATCTACCTGATTGTAAGAGTTACCTCTACCCCTGGGCCTATCTCTTGGTGCCCCATGATAATGATTCCTGGACCATTGGGTTCCCTCAGAATCAGGGCCACTATTTCTATTCTGGCGTGGTTGCCCCTGGGGTTCAGCTTGTTCAGTATTAGTACTTTGGGGAGCATTATATACCTGGGGTGTCTGGTTACCCTGAGAATATCTTCGCCGTCTATTGTATCTACCCTTGCGCGGATACCAATTATTTGGTGAGTATTCTCTTTGTGAGTAATTATTCACCTGATTATGCCCCCCACTTTGGTTGTAGTCTCCCTGCGCCTCAACCTGTGTAGGGGAGGGGGTAGAGTTAAACCTCTGTGGAGATGGTCTGTTTTGACTGGCCACCTCCGCATAAGTTCTCTTTTTAGACTCCAAATTGAGGGGGCTAGGTGACACCCTAGTTTCTGCTACAATTTTGGGTTTTGACTCCTTTTTCACCCCCTGTTCACTGGACTGCTGAATAGAGTATAATTTTGTACTCTCTTTGATCAGCCATTCCAATGAGCAGTCCTCATCAAAATCTCTAGCTAAGTTAATTTTGATGGGTGTAGGCAATGCGTCAAAAAATAAATTTACAAATTCTGAGTCATCAAATCTGGGATTATCTTCAGCCATACTGTACGCATTTTTCAATACAGAAAGGAATTCGATTGGACTCTGATTCGCACGACACTTTAAACCATATACCGCTATTTTTGCGGCAGTTTTAGTGCGATATTGCCCGAATTCTTTTCTGCATTGTCGTTTTATCCCATTCCAGGAATGAATATTCATATCCTTTAGTGAAGCAAAGAATTTGTGATGCTTACTGTCAAATACCCAGGGCAGAAATTCAATTTTCAATTTCTCACTTGTAACAGTCATTATAGCTAACGCATTTTCAAAAGCCTCTAAATGATCAATTACAGATGTTGTTCCCTTATTGGAGAATATAGGTACTGCGCGTTGTACGAAGGTGATTATTTTATGGGAATCATATACTTTATTAGACTTACTTTGGGAATCTCTGTTAGAGTTTCCCTTCCCCGCACCAGCTGGTTACAGCAGTCCTCTGGATTTATATCATGAGGTGACTGCCTATTTGGGAAATCTATTTCTGACCCATTAGGGGTCATTTGTCTATACTGTTCCATATGTTTTTGTACCTCGTCCCTGACGCGTTCGCTAAAGAAGTTAGCATTATCTGCATTATTCTCACTGTTAATATAAGGGTTTTCATTATGGTGATATGACCTTTTTAAATCGCTTAATTCTCTCTGACTTTGCGCAAGCTGTTTATTTAAATCTTGTATCTGTGCGAGTAAGTCCATATTATGCTTATCTAAGGTGGTTAGGTTTTGGGCAAATTCATCCATTTTATTTTTGGCTATTTTTAAATCCTCTTCGCGTCTGCGTGAGGAACGAATACTATTTTCTAGCTCCTGTATTTGCAATCGTTTGTCTGTGACACAAAATGACATTTCATCAATAATGCATATTAAAAGGGGCCAAGATTTTAGTATTAGTTCCTCTCGCTTTTTGGGAGTTTTGCATTGATTAATCATTAATAATTCCTGGAAGAATTCATTCTCTTCATTCCACATATTATTATTAACGGTAATATTTTTAGCTCTAGTTTCAAGCATATCCACAAAATCATTTAATTTACCAGCAATATTTAACTTCCCTTTAAGGTAACTTAAGATATCTTTCTTAAGGACCTGACCTTTAGTAATGAGTATTGTAATGGGACCAATTTCATCGCTATGTATAGAATTAAATGAGTCACTTCTGGCTACAGACATTATTATATTGGTTTAGTATTTAGTTTAATTTAAACGCTAATACAATTTTTGCCAATAAAAAGAGAAAATAAATTTATATTTCAAAGAAAATATTATTAATTTTGAAATATGAAAAATTAATATTTCGAAATATGAAAAATTTATATTTTTGATTAACTTTGAAAATATGAAAAATTTATATTTTTGATTAATTTTTGAATATGAAAAATTAATATTTTTATCAATTTTTCAAAAATTAATGTTTGATAATACTTCAAGATATTAATATCAATCTCGAAATATGAAAATCAATATTTCAACTTTTCAAAAATTATATCTTCAAAATATTAATATCGAAATATGAAAAAAAATAAAAATTCTCTTTTATAATAATTTCTATTTACTACAAATATATTATATCAAATATGATGAATATTAAAAAATCTCAAACAGTGCCTCCAATTATTATGTCAGTATATTTATGAAAATCTTAGTAGTGCTCTCCAAATAATATATCAGCTTATGGCAGGGTTATAACACAATACAAATAATAATTTTCCTTAAAAATAGAAACCCTTAATCAACATGCATCTACTAGAAACAATACAATTAATATAAATATCTGAATTCTTTTATTTAGTTAATATCCATGAACATATTGAAATATATTTGCAATAAAAGGAATATGAAATGATATTATATGCGCTTGAAAACTATTTAAATATGCTATGTAAAGTTCATACACGCTTGCCTTTAAAACCAACCTTATTTATAAATAGCCTTTAACATCCAAGCAACAGTGCTTATAATCAATAGGGTAATATATATATTCTGCTATTTAACTGCAATTTATCCTAATACAAAATTAACTTACAATATCAGAACTTGCACAGATGAGTTACTTAACAAATCAGATACAGATTTAAACAATATATAGGCTGTGAAATGCTAACTTAAAATCCAAACTATTTCTTTAACTCTGCTACATACAGTAATAGTAAATGCTTACTTTAAATGCTTGCATACAAATAGGCAGGCTAAGAGCTACCTAAAACAATGACACACAGTTTAAAAGTACAATCTGCTCTTTAAATCTATTAACTGTAATGGCTATGCATATAACTTATCTTACAATAAAACTTTGTATACATCACTAAATAAACAGCAATCCAGTTTCCAATGTTTCTTAACAGATCCAATTTCACCTCAGAAATTCAAAATTTGGGGATAATGCATATGGAGTCCAATAGTAGGTGTGTGCTTTAATAATAACCACAGTAGTTATTTCCTTCAGGATCAGCCAACAACCTCTGATCAGTCTCTATGCTGGGGTTTAAATCATCTCATTTCACCCCTCCCCTTTTTTGATTATTTATCAGTCATTGGTGAGTATTGGAAACGCCCACGGAGCCTTGTCCCTTGTCATTGGATAATTGGAATATCTTATTTTTAACAGCCAAAAGCCTTTCTGGCTGTAGTTCTCTAATGGCAACACCGGGTGGCAGCGGACATACAACACAGCAATACACGCACAACATTTCTGAACATTTTTAAACAACTTAATTATTTTTATAAAATGATCATTTAATCAGACCATAACTCTCTACAGCAACCACTCGCAACATTTGTTTTAGATAGAGTAGGGTTTTATGAATTTTCTGATCATTTCTAGATCAAACTCCATTATATTGTATTACCAATTTATAATGCTAACAGTTACAGATTAGTATGATTTATACATCTAATATGGTATTCATGCATATACAGCATGTTTCATATTTCTGTGCATTTCTTCCTGGATATCTGAATCTTGTCTGAATAGATCTGAAATAAAAATAAGTGTAATTAATTATTTCTTTCCAGGTCCACAAATATTTATTTATATTCTTAAAAACACAGAGGTTAAGATATTCATGCTTTCAAAATATACATATATATATATATATATATATATATATATATATATATATACACATACACATACACATCCATGCAGTATCTTGTATTTATCACTTTTAAATTCCATCTGGAATACAGGGAGGTATGTTATATATTTGTGTAATTCAAATATGGGATTATAACAAATTCCATTCAATCTTTTACTTTCCATATATATATATTTAGATGTTAATATTTGAAATCACATAAATAGACATCTCATATCCATTAAAATATATATATTTTCCTGGAATTATATTTTATTTGAAATCTAAATACAGTTGTTGGAAGCATGTAAGTCATGTGTTTTCTCTGTGTTATCTTAACCCAGACGCAATGTCTGTGTCACGTGTATTCTGGTGTTATCAGCCACACAGCCTGAGTCACTTAACAGGCAGCTGTCAATTTTCAGCTCCTTTGTTGGCAGGAAGTCCATATATGAGTGTGTATCCAGGCTTTTCGTCTCTTACTCACCACATGGGGTACAGAGTGCTATGAAATTTGCACTTCCTAATTAAGAAGCAAATGTTTTCCTCTTGTCTCTTGGGATCTGTTGTCTGTAGCTCAGCCTGAAGATGTATATTCAATTTGTGAAGGTTTCTGAGTCAAATCCTGACATCAGAATTTAAACCTTATTCCAGTAGTATCTGATACAAATATGGTTTCATACATAAACATATTTCCCTGTCCTATTGACATATATATATAAATATGTATTTACCTGTGCCCTGACAAGCCAACTGCGTGTGACTGCTATATACACACTATAATGGGAACACCTACTGCATGTGACTGCTATATACACACTATAATGGGAACACCTACTGTGTGTGACTGCTATATTACACACTATAATAGGAACACCTACTGCGTGTGACTGCTATATTACACACTATAATGGGAACACCTACTGCGTGTGACTGCTATATTACACACTATAATGGGAACACCTACTGCGTGTGACTGCTATATACACACTATAATGGGAGCATCTACTGCGTGTGACTGCTATATACACACTATAATGGGAACACCTACTGCGTGTGACTGCTATATACACACTATAATGGGAGCACTTACTGCATGTGACTGCTATAATACACACTATAATAGGAACACCTACTGCGTGTGACTGCTATAATACACACTATAATGGGAGCACCTACCGCGTGTGACTGCTATAATACACACTATAATGGGAACACCTACTGCATGTGACTGCTATATACACACTATAATGGGAGCACCTACTGCGTGTGACTGCTATAATACACACTATAATGGGAGCACCTACAGCGTGTGACTGCTATAATACACACTATAATAGGAACACCTACTGTATGTGACTGCTATATACACACTATAATGGGAGCACCTACTCTGTGTGACTGCTATATACACACTATAATGGGAACACCTACTGCGTGTGACTGCTATATTACACACTATAATGCGAACACCTACTGCGTGTGACTGCTATATACACATTATAATGGGAACACCTACTGCGTGTGACTGCTATATACACACTATAATGGGAACACCTACTGAGTGTGACTGCTATATACACACTATAATGGGAACACCTACTGCGTATGACTGCTATAATGCACACTATAATGGGAGCACCTACTGCGTGTGACTGCTATATTACACACTATAATGGGAGCACCTACTGTGTGTGACTGCTATAATACACACTATAATGGGAACACCTATTGCGTGTGACTGCTATAATACACACTATAATGGGAACACCTACTGTGTGTGACTGCTATATTACACACTATAATGTGAACACCTACTGCGTGTGATTGCTATATACACACTATAATGGGAACACCTACTGCGTGTAACTGCTATAATACACACTATAATGGGAACACCTACTGCGTGTGACTGCTATATACACACTATAATGGGAACACCTACTGCGTGTGACTGCTATAATACACAATATAATGGGAACACCTACTGCGTGTGACTGCTATATTACACACTATAATAGGAACACCTACTGCGAGTGACTGCTATATACACGCTATAATAGGAACACCTACTGCGTGTGACTGCTATATACACACTATAATGGGACCACCTACTGCGTGTGACTGCTATAATACACACTATAATGGGAGCACCTACTGCATGTGACTGCTATATACACACTATAATGGGAACACCTACTGCGTGTGACTGCTATAATACACACTATAATGGGAACACCTACTGCATGTGACTGCTATATTACACACTATAATGGGAGCACCTACTGCGTGTGACTGCTATATACACACTATAATGGGAACACCTACTGCGTGTGACTGCTATATACACACTATAATGGGAGCACTTACTGCATGTGACTGCTATAATACACACTATAATAGGAACACCTACTGCGTGTGACTGCTATATTACACACTATAATGGGAGCACCTACTGTGTGTGACTGCTATATTACACACTATAATGGGAGTACCTACTGCGTGTGACTGCTATATACACACTATAATGGGAGCACCTACTTTGTGTGACTGCTATATTACACACTATAAGAGGAACACCTATTGAGTGTGACTGCTATATACACACTATAATGGGAGCACCTACTGCGTGTGACTGCTATATTACACACTATAATGGGAACACCTACTGCGTGTGACTGCTATATTACACACTATAATGGGAGCACCTACTGTGTGTGACTGCTATATACACACTATAATGGGAGCACCTACTGTGTGTGACTGCTATATTACACACTATAATGGGAGCAGCTACTGTGTGTGACTGCTATATACACACTATAAAGGCAGTGTAGGGCACAATTGGGCCTGGAGCAAAGCACTACTGCGTGTGGGTTAAAGCCGTAGGGAGAGATAGGAGAAGAGGGCTGGCTAGGGAGGTTAGTTGCAACAATGTTGCATGCAAGGGAGGGGCCCACTACTCACCTTAAAAGTGGGGATCATCAGCTTCCTGGCCCTCTTCTTCCTGGAATCCGGTGCAGACGAGTTCTTTCTGTTATTGTTCAGGGTAATTCTTAATTTCTTTGAACAATGCAGTGATCCAGACGATCCAAACTCCCTCCTCAGCGCTTCCACGAGTTGGTGTTTGAGAAACCTGGTTCTGGGAAACAGAAAAAACAGATAAGTACACAGGATGACATTGAAGAGCTAGATGACATAATTCCACCTACACAGTACACTACTGAGATTAGGCCTAGTACTAGTATAACACAGACAAACATTATGAGTCACACAGTTAGCAGGTTAGATATCCATGCAGCAGGTGAGGGGGTGGAAGGAGACGATTCAGCCTATGCCTCAGTGGCAATGGCTAGGCCGGATGAGCAATCAGCCTGTCTCCAAACAACTGGCCCTCAGGCTAGGCCTCAGGCTTCCAGTCCCCCTTCGGCACCATCACATGTACCGGTTGAGGCCTATGTGGAAAACGCAATTTCCCCTGTAGCTAGGCCCAGGTTAGATAGGGGCTCAACACGCGGGGCAAGTGCAAACACTGAGGCAGATTTAAGCATTGCGCGGGGCCCCTCTCTATTGGCGCCTCCTGTTGGCACTATTCTGGTTCGGCCTGGTGGGTCTTCTGAGTCGGCCTTCCCGCCGGCCCAGCAAGCCCCCGTTTTGCCTACTTTGGTAGCTGGGCCTGAATCTGTGGCCATGACGCCGGCGCAGCATGCCCTCTCAATAGCTGGGCCCGCTTCTGTGGTCGTTCCGCTGGCGCAACAAGCCCCCGTTCTGCCAGTATTAGCACCCCAGCCCGTCTCAACACCTCAGCAGGGCTTACCTGAAGCAGCGGTATCCTCCCTCATGTCCGCGATTCCTCCGTCGGCAGTCTCGGCGGTGTCTTCCATCCTGGCATCATTAGTTGCGGCGATGTCCCCGGCGGGTATGCAGGCTCCTCCGTCGGGTCCTCCAGGTCCTCCGGCGGGTCCTCTGATCCAGCTCCACGCAACGACGGTGTCCGGTCCTCTAAGCCAGGCCGCGGGTCCTCAGGGTCCAATGGTAAGTGTGCAACCGGAAGTTCCGGTCACGTGCCCATCCACTTCCGGTTCCGGTTTCAGCGTCGGGACTTCGAGGGGACGGTCGCATCCTCTGCAGCTCCGGGAAGGTGAGCATCATGAGAGGATGTCGGCCGGGGGTGGGTTATGGGGCCGAAGGGGTCCTCAAGTTCGGCAATGGAAGGCGCCATCTCGCATTAATACCAGATTGCAATTTACTGGCAGCGGGGCTCAGGATTCAATTAGCGGGGTCATGCATAGAGGCCTTAAAAGTAGGAGGGGGGTTTCAACGAGAGCTAATAGGTTGAACCCCTTAGGTAGGGGCATATTAGCGAGAACCAGGGCGATAGATTATCAATCAGGTTTCAATCCAGGAGGGCTAATAAGTGCGATTGAACCGCAGGGTCAGCACGCCCAGGCTCAGGGACAATTTAATGTGGCACGCCAACATACCGCTCAGGGTCAGGTTATTGCGGCGCGGCAACATAACGCGCAGGGGCAAGTTAATGTTGAAGTTCAGCATAATAGGGCAGATTCTCAGCAAATTAGGGCAGATTCTCAGCTAAGTAGTGCACCTTCACACACAGTCAGTGGCGCATCTAGCTTGCACGTTCACAACATGAATGTACACGCTGTGGCGCAGTTAGGAATTTCTAGTGTGAATGCACAGGCTGATCCTATGAGTCACAATATGAATGCACTCGCTGTGGCACAGTTGGGGAATTCTAGTGTGAATGCACAAGCTGATCATATGAGTGTTTCGAATGTGAGGGTACGAAGTGGTACAAATGATGCTTTGAATGTGATATCAGCACCACGGTCACATGAGATAAGGGACAATCCTGCTTCATTGGTTCAGTTACAAGGTAGCAGTGTGAATGCGGGGCATGAAAGGGCAAATGAAATAGGGCAGGCAGGCTTACATGCAAATACCAGGTCAGGCTTGGGCCCTATTAACCCCCCCTTTGCCGGTGTCCGTAGTGCTCGCGACCTGTTTTCTTTTTACAGAACGCATCACAAGGGGATCCAAGCATGGAAGCAAACCAGGTTGATAGGCCTTCGGCTTTGGCTGTTAATCCACAGGAGCAGGCGGATGCACAGCAGCGTGAGAGCACGGCTAATTCCTTACAGCGAGACGACGGGGCGGTTCCTGGTCCTTCCACCTCCGGTATGGAGCATCAGGACGGCGCAGTGGCCATTCCTGGTAAGCCCTTTACATTTACACATGACCGACATGACCAGGTTGACTCATCCCTTTCAGAATCAGAGTGTGACAGTGACACTTCACTTGGGCTAAGGGGTAAGGGTCAAAAGCGCATGTTTGCTATGGTAAAGAAAATGTGGCAGGTAATGCAGTCAGGCGCAGTTGGCAGCATGGCGCAGGCGCAGCTTGCGATAGGTCCTCCAGAAACTTTGCAGAACAACACTATCGTGGGGGACAAGCGTCCGCCTATTAACTTAATTCCGGAAAGGAAAGTGGCCTTACACGGCGATTCCTTCCCCTCTTACACTCCCTCCTTGCATGGTCATTTGAAACCAAGGACAATTAGAAAAATACAGCAGGGCAAATATGTGAATATATTTGAATTATCTGCTGAAGCTTGTAGACAGCGAGAGAAAAGTGCGGACGGTACTGGACCTAAAAGGTTTAAGCGTCCTGAAACTTTTGAGGAGTGGCTAATTTGCTTTAGAGTTTTCTCCTCTTGCTACCTGGAGAAATACCCGAGCCAATGCCATGCTATCCTTAAATACACTGATAATATCCATTGGATTCAGAGGAAGTTTGCTGAGGGGGCTTGGAGATATTATGATGCTGAGTTTAGGCAAAAGATGGCGGGTAATCCTGTGCTCACCTTTGATACAACTGACTCGCATCTTTGGCAACGCCTCGGCCCGCAGGGGTCACCCTCCTCCTCCACCCCCTCTAGCAATCAGTCCTTTCGTGCTTCCAAAACAAAGCACAGAGGTGGTACCTGCTGGGCATTTCAAGATAATAAATGCGACAGAGGTAATTCATGTGCATTCAGGCACGTATGCAGATACTGTGCCGGCTCACACTCCGGGAGCGAGTGTGCCAGAAAGAAGGATTCAGCATCCGGTAGAGCACAGAACAAGCTCTCTCTTGTTGCTAAAGGCCCCAACACCGGTGAAGGTGCACGCCCTTGAGCCATGGCTTAGGGTGTACTCAGATTCGCACGCAGCGTCTTTAATTTTTCAAGGCTTTACGGACGGTTTTCGTATACCTGTGACGAAAGCCATTAAAGGTTCTAGAGGCTATCGTAACCTCAAATCAGCTTACCAACACCCTTCGGTTGTTAGGGACAAGCTGGATAAGGAAATATCTATGGGCCGGGTAGTGGGTCCTTTTTCCTCACCCCCTTTGCCGAATCTGGTCATTTCACCACTTGGTGTGGTACCCAAGAAGGAATTGGGAAAATTCCGTCTAATACACCACCTATCCCACCCTAGGGGCTATTCCGTCAATGATGCTATTGATCCGGAACTCAGCTCAGTGCGATATCAATCCTTTGATAGCGCTCTGGACTTGGTGCGGGGGGTAGGTGCGGGCGCCTTGTTGGCAAAGCTGGATATTGAATCCGCCTTTCGCCTACTGCCCTTGCACCCTTCATCATTTTATTTGATGGGTTGCAAATTTCAAAAGGGGTTTTACGTAGATAGGTGCTTGCCTATGGGCTGCGCAATCTCTTGCACCTTGTTTGAAACCTTTAGTACATTTTTGCACTGGGTTTTGGAGCAACAGGCAGTTAATAACCGCATTGCACACTATCTGGACGATTTCCTCTTGGTGGGGAGTCCGGAAACTAATGAATGTCAGCAACTGATGGACTCCATGAGAATCCTTATTTTGCAATTCGGTGTCCCATTAGCTGAAGACAAGACTGAGGGCCCGGGTACTTGTATTACGTTCCTGGGTATCGAAATTGATACCGTCGACAGAATTTGTAGGCTGCCTTCTGGCAAAGTACGGGACATGCTTGAGGCGGTTGAAGCGGCTGTTTCCATGGTAACCATTACGCTTATGCAGCTACAGTCATTACTTGGCCTTCTGAATTTTGCAGGCAGAGTTATCCCCATGGGGAGAGTTTTCAATCGGAGATTGGAGGCTAAGCTGAAGGGCAAACTCAGACCTTCTGAAAAAATTTGGATTTCAGAAGGCATGAGAGCTGACCTGCGAGTCTGGAAGACTTTTCTTCAGGATTTCAATGGGATTTGATTATGGTGATCTGAGCCCATTTCCAGTCAGTTGTTGCATTTATTTACTGACGCCGCAGGGTCAAAGGGTTATGGGGCGTATTTCCGAAGGGAATGGAGTGCAGGCCCTTTGCCGCCAGAATGGTCGGCCAGGGGCTTAACACGTAACCTTACCCTTTTGGAGCTTTTCCCTATCGTTTTGGCGGTTGAACTTTGGGGCAACAAATTCACAAACAGGACGATTAATTTCTGGACAGATAATCTCAGTGTCGTCCACGCGGTGAACGGTCTTTCGGCCACATCTGCGGTTGTAGTTTGTTTGCTGAGGCATCTGGTGTTACGCTGTCTTGAACTTAATATCCAGTTTCAAGCGCGGCACGTCCCGGGGGTTAATAATGTATTAGCAGATGCACTATCCAGGTTTGATTGGGTGACGTTCAGACGTTTGGCCCCTCATGCTGCATTAGAAGGCTTCCCTTGTCCTGGTTTCCTTTGGCAGCTTCTCCGTCCTGGATAACCTTGCTCCCTCTAGTGCGGGCATCCCTTGCCCCTAGGACATGGCGCTCCTATGTCAGGCTTTGGCGCAAATGGGACGAATTTTGCAGATGTCAGAATATGGAGGCGATTGAAGCGTCTCAGGACACGGTATGTGATTGGCTGGTGAGTCTTTGGCGAAAGGGTTCGCGGCAGGGGGCTGTTCATTCTCGGTTGGCTGCCTTGTCATTCTTTTATCGTACACTTGCTTTGCCGGATCCGGGTAGTTCAAAATTTGTGCGTCAAGTTGTTAAAGGTTGGGGCAAGCTCCAACCACAACAAAAGGACTCTAGCGAGCCTATCACGCATGACCGGCTCGAGCGGCTGGTAGACGCTTTGCCGGACATCTGCGCAACGCATTATGAGTTTTTGTTATTTAGAGCCGCGTTTTTATTAGCCTATTCGGCAGCGCTTCGTATAAGTGAGCTCGTGGCGCCGTCCAAATCCTGCACTGACAAGGGCCTTCAGTTCGGCCACGTCAGGGCTGGAGCAGATTCACTTTTAATTTATTTGCCTAGATCCAAGACTGATCAAGAGGGCAAAGGGGCATGGATACCTATTCCTCAGTCTAGCGGTCACTGCTGCCCGGTGATGGCGGTTAACCAGTTTTTAGAACACAGGCCAGAGGAACAGGGTCCTTTGTTAATCCATGCGAACCGGACTTCTCTATCTTTGTTCCAGTTCCGTAGGGTGCTAGCGAGGGCTGCTGCGCATGCTGGATTGGACGTGTCAAAAATAGCTCCCCATTCTTTCCGCATAGGGGCAGCTACTAATGCCGCGCTGCAGGGTTCTTCCGCGGAAGCCATTTGCCGTCTGGGTAGATGGCGTTCCAATAAGTTTAAGGGTTACATTCGACCGGTTGTTGAATAATGTGTTGGTTAGTAGTGTTTGTTTTCAGTACTAATCACGTGTGCCTTTACAGGACCTGTCAGCGGCGCTAAAAGGATATGGATCGTGGGGCACTCCTACGTTCATTGGGCCTCCATACATAGTTCGGCCCTTCCGGGGGGGCAGAATTTAGGTTTCCCTTTCACCCAAGTGTCAATTAGATGGTTAGGTGAGAGAGGGATGTGTTGGCCAGCGCTTCCATCACGCATCTCAGAGGCCCTAGTACGCTGGGGTAAACCTCATGTTATAATCCTTCATTTGGGTGGCAATGATCTGGGCGCCATTCCTGTCTTGGAGCTTATCAAAATCATGCAAGCAGATATTGCATGGATCAGAGCTCGCATCCCGAACGTGTTGGTCGGTTGGTCCAATATAGTTCCCAGGTTGGAATGGCGTCACATGTCTTCCCACAGCGCCGCTTACAAAGTTAGGAAGAAGATAAACTCTTCAGTTGCTAGAACCGTCACAGGTAATGGGGGATTCGTGGTTAAACACGAATCTCTAACAGCCGACAAGGTCCATTACTATAGGAAGGATAGGGTACATTTGGAGACAGTTGCCCTAGATATTTTTATAAAGGATATCCGTAAGGCCATAGTAACCCTCCTTTAAGTCTGGTTGGGTTGTGTTTGTCCTTTATCGGTGGCGGCACAGTTATCATTTTAATGCTATCTGGTGGCGGGAGGTAACGGCCCTGTTGCCTTGGAAAGGGTGAACAGGGGGAGTGATGACCAATCTAAAAGTGTGAGGGGTGGATAGCCTCATGTGCACGTGAGGTGCCCCTCCTTCCCCTTGCGGGTGGGTCACGTGATCTCATTAACCCCTTAGTAGCAATTTTTCTATGAGCAGAGGTCCCGCTCTGCTGCAGTTTCCGTTTGGGCCGTTTACCTTCTGCTGTGCTGGGTTGTCATTATAGCAATTCGTTCAGCCGCCATCTGACCTTGTTGATTACCATAGTTACTTAGGCCTAGATTTGGAGTTTGGCGGTAAAAGGGCTGTTAACGCTCCGCGGGTTTTTTTCTGGCCGCACCATAAAATTAACTCTGGTATCGAGAGTTCAAAAAAATGCTGCGTTAGGCTCCAAAAAAGGAGCGTAGAGCATTTTTACCGCAAATGCAACTCTCGATACCAGAGTTGCTTACGGACGCGGCCAGCCTCAAAAACGTGCTCGTGCACGATTCTCCCATAGGAAACAATGGGGCTGTTTGAGCTGAAAAAAAACCTAACACCTGCAAAAAAGCAGCGTTCAGCTCCTAACGCAGCCCCATTGTTTCCTATGGGAAAACACTTCCTACGTCTGCACCTAACACCCTAACATGTACCCCGAGTCTAAACACCCCTAACCTTACACTTATTAACCCCTATTCTGCCGCCCCCGCTATCGCTGACCCCTGCATTACACTTTTAACCCCTAATCTGCCGCTCCGTAAACCGCCGCAACCTACGTTATCCCTATGTACCCCTAATCTGCTGCCCTAACATCGCCGACCCCTATGTTATATTTATTAACCCCTAATCTGCCCCCCACAACGTCGCCGACACCTACCTACACTTATTAACCCCTAATCTGCCGAGCGGACCTGAGCGCTACTATAATAAAGTTATTTACCCCTAATCCGCCTCACTAACCCTATCATAAATAGTATTAACCCCTAATCTGCCCTCCCTAACATCGCCGACACCTACCTTCAATTATTAACCCCTAATCTTCCGATCGGAGCTCACCGCTATTCTAATAAATGTATTAACCCCTAAAGCTAAGTCTAACCCTAACACTAACACCCCCCTAACTTAAATATAATTTTAATCTAACGAAATAAATTAACTCTTATTAAATAAATTATTCCTATTTAAAGCTAAATACTTACCTGTAAAATAAACCCTAATATAGCTACAATATAAATTATAATTATATTATAGCTATTTTAGGATTAATATTTATTTTACAGGCAACTTGGTATTTATTTTAACTAGGTACAATAGCTATTAAATAGTTAAGAACTATTTAATAGTTACCTAGTTAAAATATTTACAAAATTACCTGTAAAATAAATCCTAACCTAAGATATAATTAAACCTAACACTACCCTATCAATAAAATAATTAAATAAACTACCTACAATTACCTACAATTAACCTAACACTACACTATCAATAAATTAAATAAACACAATTGCTACAAATAAATACAATTAAATAAACTAGCTAAAGTACAAAAAATAAAAAAGAACTAAGTTACAGAAAATAAAAAAATATTTACAAACATAAGAAAAATATTACAACAATTTTAAACTAATTACACCTACTCTAAGCCCCCTAATAAAATAACAAAGCCCCCCAAAATAAAAAATTCCCTACCCTATTCTAAATTAAAAAAGTTACAAGCTCTTTTACCTTACCAGCCGTGAACAGGGCCCTTTGCGGGGCATGCCCCAAGAAGTTCAGCTCTTTTGCCTGTAAAAAAAAACATACAATACCCCCCCCCCAACATTACAACCCACCACCCACATACCCCTAATCTAACCCAAACCCCCCTTAAATAAACCTAACACTAATCCCCTGAAGATCTTCCTACCTTGTCTTCACCATCCAGGTATCACCGATCGGTCCTGGCTCCGATATCTTCATCCAACCCAAGCGGGGGCTAGACATCCACTGAAGAAGTCCAGAAGAGGGTCCAAAGTCTTCCTCCTATCCGGCAAGAAGAGGACATCCGGACCGGCAAACATCTTCTCCAAGCGGCATCTTCTATCTTCTTCCATCCGGAGCGAAGCGGCAGGATCCTGAAGACCTCCAGCGCGGAACATCCATCCGGCCCGACGACTGATCGACGAATGACTGTTCCTTTAAGGGACGTCATCCAAGATGGCGTCCCTCGAATTCCGATTGGCTGATAGGATTCTATCAGCCAATCGGAATTAAGGTATGAATTTTCTGATTGGCTGATGGAATCAGCCAATCAGAATCTAGTTCAATCCGATTGGCTGATCCAATCAGCCAATCAGATTGAGCTCGCATTCTATTGGCTGATCGGAACAGCCAATAGAATGCGAGCTCAATCTGATTGGCTGATTGGATCAGCCAATCGGATTGAACTTGATTCTGATTGGCTGATTCCATCAGCCAATCAGAAAATTCATACCTTAATTCCGATTGGCTGATAGAATCCTATCAGCCAATCGGAATTCGAGGGACGCCATCTTGGATGACGTCCCTTAAAGGAACAGTCATTCGTCGATCAGTCGTCGGGCCAGATGGATGTTCCGCGCTGGAGGTCTTCAGGATCCTGCCGCTTCGCTCCGGATGGAAGAAGATAGAAGATGCCGCTTGGAGAAGATGTTTGCCGGTCCGGATGTCCTCTTCATGCCGGATAGGAGGAAGACTTTGGACCCTCTTCTGGACTTCTTCAGTGGATGTCTAGCCCCCGCTTGGGTTGGATGAAGATATCGGAGCCAGGACCGATCGGTGATACCTGGATGGTGAAGACAAGGTAGGAAGATCTTCAGGGGATTAGTGTTAGGTTTATTTAAGGGGGGTTTGGGTTAGATTAGGGGTATGTGGGTGGTGGGTTGTAATGTTGGGGGGGGGGTATTGTATGTTTTTTTTTACAGGCAAAAGAGCTGAACTTCTTGGGGCATGCCCCGCAAAGGGCCCTGTTCAGGGCTGGTAAGGTAAAAGAGCTTGTAACTTTTTTAATTTAGAATAGGGTAGGGAATTTTTTATTTTGGGGGGCTTTGTTATTTTATTAGGGGGCTTAGAGTAGGTGTAATTAGTTTAAAATTGTTGTAATATTTTTCTTATGTTTGTAAATATTTTTTTATTTTCTGTAACTTAGTTCTTTTTTATTTTTTGTACTTTAGCTAGTTTATTTAATTGTATTTATTTGTAGCAATTGTGTTTATTTAATTTATTGATAGTGTAGTGTTAGGTTAATTGTAGGTAATTGTAGGTAGTTTATTTAATTATTTTATTGATAGGGTAGTGTTAGGTTTAATTATATCTTAGGTTAGGATTTATTTTACAGGTAATTTTGTAAATATTTTAACTAGGTAACTATTAAATAGTTCTTAACTATTTAATAGCTATTGTACCTAGTTAAAATAAATACCAAGTTGCCTGTAAAATAAATATTAATCCTAAAATAGCTATAATATAATTATAATTTATATTGTAGCTATATTAGGGTTTATTTTACAGGTAAGTATTTAGCTTTAAATAGGAATAATTTATTTAATAAGAGTTAATTTATTTCGTTAGATTAAAATTATATTTAAGTTAGGGGGGTGTTAGTGTTAGGGTTAGACTTAGCTTTAGGGGTTAATACATTTATTAGAATAGCGGTGAGCTCCGATCGGAAGATTAGGGGTTAATAATTGAAGTTAAGTGTCGGCGATGTTAGGGAGGGCAGATTAGGGGTTAATACTATTTATTATAGGGTTAGTGAGGCGGATTAGGGCTTAGTAGCGCTCAGGTCCGCTCGGCAGATTAGGGGTTAATAAGTGTAGGCAGGTGTCGGCGACGTTGAGGGGGGCAGATTAGGGGTTAATAAATATAACATAGGGGTCGGCGGTGTTAGGGGCAGCAGATTAGGGGTACATAGGGATAACGTAGGTGGCGGCGCTTTGCGGTCGGAAGATTAGGGGTTAATTATTTTAAGTAGCTGGCGGCGATGTTGTGGGGGGCAGATTAGGGGTTAATAAATGTAATATAGGGGTCGGCGGGGGTTAGGGGCAGCAGATTAGGGGTACATAAGTATAACGTAGGTGGCGGTCGGCAGATTAGGGGTTAAAATTTTTAATCGAGTGGCGGCGATGTGGGGGGAGCTCGGTTTAGGGGTACATAGGTAGTTTATGGGTGTTAGTGTACTTTAGGGTACAGTAGTTAAGAGCTTTACAAACCGGCGTTAGCCAGAAAGCTCTTAACTACTGACTTTTTTCTGCGGCTGGAGTTTTGTCGTTAGAGCTCTAACGCTCACTTCAGAAACGACTCTAAATACCGGAGTTAGGAAGATCCCATTGAAAAGATAGGATACGCAAATGGCGTAGGGGGATCTGCGGTATGGAAAAGTCGCGGCTGAAAAGTGAGCGTTAGACCCTTACCTACACGACTCTAAATACCGGCGGTAGCCTAAAACCAGCGTTAGGAGCCTCTAACGCTGGTTTTCACGGCTACCGCCGAACTCTAAATCTAGGCCTTAGTTAGTTAATAAATGTTTAACCTGTGACGGTTAAAATTTTACCCATAAAAAGTTGTTGTGTTTTTATTTCATTATAGAGTAAGTGTTTTTATATTCTGTTCTACGGCTAGCGACCGGTAGGCATTTAATCCCTTAAGGCAGTGTAGGGCACAATTGGGCCTGGAGCAAAGCTAAGGGTTAAAGCCGTAGGGAGAGATAGGAGAAGAGGGCTGGCTAGGGAGGTTAGTTGCAACAATGTTGCATGCAAGGGAGGGGCCCACTACTCACCTTAAAAGTGGGGATCATCAGCTTCCTGGCCCTCTTCTTCCTGGAATCCGGTGCAGACGAGTTATTTCCCCTCCCTCCCTTCCCTGTTACAAGATAGCTTCCAAATTTAATTATTATTATACTAGGTGCTAAGTATGCCTTCTCAGGCTAATTTAGTAGCCACATTATTGATTGAGCATTATCAAATTTAAAATTTTGTCCCCTAGTTGGCGACGGGTATGCCTATTCAGGCTAACTTTGTCAGCCTATTTAGTTATTGGCCTACCATATCCGGCATACCTGGCTTCTGGCGGCTGAGTAGCGGATCCCCTTTTAGGGGGTAGTCCTTATTTCCATACCCGCGCGGCGGGAAGTAACGGCCCTGTTGCCTTGGAAAGGGTGAACAGGGGGAGTGATGACCAATCTAAAAGTGTGAGGGGTTGAAAGCCTCATGTGCACGTGAGGTGCCCCTCCTTCCCCTTGCGGGTGGGTCACGTGATCTCATTAACCCCTTAGTAGCAATTTTTCTATGAGCAGAGGTCCCGCTCTGCTGCAGTTTCCGTTTGGGCCGTTTACCTTCTGCTGTGCCGGGTTGTCATTATAGCAATTCGTTCAGCCGCCATCTGACCTTGTTGGTTACCATAGTTACTTAGTTAGTTAATAAATGTTTAACCTGTGACGGTTAAAATTTTACCCATAAAAAGTTGTTGTGTTTTTATTTCATTATAGAGTAAGTGTTTTTATATTCTGTTCTACGGCTAGCGACCGGTAGGCATTTAATCCCTTATGGGAGCACCTACTGTGTGTGACTGCTATATACACACTATAATAGGAACACCTACTGCGTGTGACTGCTATATACACACTATAATGGGAACACCTACTGCATGTGACTGCTATATACACACTATAATGGGAACACCTACTGCATGTGACTGCTATATACACACTATAATTGGAACACCTACTGTGTGTGACTGCTATATTACACACTATAATAGGAACACCTACTGCGTGTGACTGCTATATTACACACTATAATGGGAACACCTACTGCGTGTGACTGCTATATTACACACTATAATGGGAGCACCTACTGTGTGTGACTGCTATATTACACACTATAATGGGAACACCTAGTGCGTGTGAATGCTATATATACACTGTAATAGGAACACCTACTGCATGTGACTGCTATATACACACTATAATGGGAGCACCTACTGTGTGTGACTGCTATATTACACACTATAATAGGAACACCTACTGCGTGTGACTGCTATATTACACACTATAATGGGAACACCTACTGCGTGTGACTACTATATTACACACTATAATGGGAACACCTACTGCGTGTGACTGCTATATTACACACTATAATGGGAACACCTACTGCATGTGACTGCTATATTACACACTATGGGCGCGATCCGATATAGATCGCAGTTTGCGGCGCAATCGAGGGAACCCGCGTCGCCCGCAGTTTCAGCTCGCAACTCAAGCCATCCAATATGCGGCGCCGTCACTTGCTAAAGTGGCGCAAGTCTCACAAACCAGCGATGTCCAGAAATCTGCGTAAGTACAGATTTTTGGAGTCGCCAGTGACTTGCGCCACGTTAGAAACTGCCGGCGCCTATAAAACCTGACTAAAGTCTAAATCACCCGCACTGTCTAACACGCCTCCTAAACATAGCCCGACAAGTCTAACCCTCTATCCGCTATCCCCCCTCACTAGCCTAACAATAAAAAAAGCTATTAACCCCTAAACCGCCGCTCCCGTACCCCGCCGCAACCTAATAAAGTTATTAACCCCTAAACCGTCGCTCCCGTACCCCGCCGCCAGCTATATTAAATCTATAACCCCCTAAAGTGAGCCCCTAACACCGCCGCCATCTCTATTAAAATTATTAACCCCTAATGTAAGCCCCTTACACCGCCGCCATCTATATTAAAATTATTAACCCCTAATGTAAGCCCCTAACACCGCCGCCATCTCTATTAAAATTATTAACCCCTAATCTAATCCCCCTATACCGCCGCCAGCTATATTAATATTATTAACCCCTAATGTAAGCCCCTTACACCGCCGCCATCTCTATTAAAATGATTAACCCCTAATTTAATCTACCTACCCCGCCGCCAGCTATATTATCTATATTAACCCTAAGTATATTATAGTTAATATAGGTATTACATTATATATATTAACTATATTAACCCAAATTATATTACTATAGTATTTATATTAACTATATTAACTCTATCTAACCCTAACACCCCTAACTAAATTTATATTAAATTAATCTAATTCATTTATAAACTAAAATATTCCTATTTAAATCTAAATACTTACCTATAAAATAAACCCTAAGATAGCTACAATATAATTAATAATTACATTGTAGCTATGTTAGGGTTAATATTTATTTTACAGGTAAATTGTTAATTATTTTAACTAGGTATAATAGCTATTAAATAGTTATTAACTATTTAATATCTACCTAGTTAAAATAATTACCCAATTACCTGTAAAATAAATCCTAACCTAAGTTACAAATACACCTACACTATCAATAAATTAAATAAACTACAAACATCTATCTAAAAATACAATTAAATTAACTAAACTAAATTACAAAAAAAAACAAACACTAAATTACAAAAAATAAAAAAAAGATTACAAGATTTTTAAGCTAATTACACCTATTCTAAGCCCCCTAATAAAATAATAAAGCCCCCCAAAATAAAAAAATTCCCTGCCCTATTCTAAATTAAAAAAATTTCAAAGCTCTTTACCTTACCAGCCCTTAAAAGGGCCTTTTGTGGGGCATGCCCCAAAGAATTCCGCTCTTTTGCATTTAAAAACATATACAATACCCCCCCCCCTATTACAACCCACCACCCACATACCCCTATTCTAAAACCACCCAAACCCCCCTTAAAAAAGCCTTACACTACCCCCCTGAAGATCTCCCTACCTTGTCTTCACCACACCGGGCCGAACTCCTCATCCGATCCGGGCGATGTGTTGCTCCAAGCGGCAAAGAAGAATTCTTCCTCCGGCGATGTCTTCCTCCAAGCGGCAAAGAAGAATTCTTCCTCCGGCGACGTCTTCCTCCAAGCGGCAGCAAAGTCTTCATCCTTCCGGCGGCATCTTCAATCTTCTTTCTTCGCTCCGCCGCCGCGGAGCATCCATCCCGGCCGAAGACTGAACGACGAATGAGGTACCTTTAAATGACGTTATCCAAGATGGCGTCCGCCGAATTCCGATTGGCTGATAGGATTCTATCAGCCAATCGGAATTAAGTTAGAAAAATCTGATTGGCTGATTGAATCAGCCAATCAGATTCAAGTTCAATCCGATTGGCTGATCCAATCAGCCAATCAGATTGAGCTCGCATTCTATTGGCTGATCGGAACAGCCAATAGAATGCGAGCTCAATCTGATTAGTAACTATATTAACTATATTAACCCTAATATAATTAGGGTTAATATAGTTAATATATATAATGTAATAATCATTTTAATAGAGATGGCGGCGGTGTAAGGGGCTTACATTAGGGGTTAATAATATTAATATAGCTGGCGGCGGTATAGGGGGATTAGATTAGGGGTTAATAATTTTTATATAGGTGGCGGCGGTGTAAGGGGTCAGATTAGGAGATAGATAAGGTAGATGACAGCGGTGTAAGGGGTTCACATTAGGGGATAGATAAGGTAGATGGCGGCGGTTTTAGGGGCTCACAGTAGGGGGTTAGTTTATGTAGATGGCGGCGGGGTCCGGGAGCGGCGGTTTAGGGGTTAATAACTTTATTAGGGATTTCGGGGGGGGGGGGGGGATCGCGATTGACAGGTAGATAGACATTGCGCATGCGTTAGGTGTTAGGTTTTATGTAGCAGATCGCGGGTGACAGGTAGATAGACATTGCGCATGCGTTAGGTGTTTATTTTCTAGCTAGTTTAGGGAGTTACGGGCTCCAATAGTCAGCGTAAGGCTTCTTACGGCTGCTTTTTGTGGCGAGGTGAAAATGGAGTACGTTTTCTCCATTTTCGCCACGTAAGTCCTTACGCTGCATATTGGATACCAAACTGCGCTGGTTTTGTATACCTGCCTATAGCCAAAAAAACTACGGGCGACGGCAGAAATATACGGGCGTAACTTCTAGGTTACGCCGTATATAGGATACCAAACCAGCGCAAATATTGGCGTCGCCGGCTTTTGCGGGCGACGATTTTTATCGGATCGACCCCCAAAATGGGAACACCTATTGCGTGTGACTGCTATATTACACACTATAATGGGAGCACCTACTGTGTGTGACTGCTATATACACACTATAATGGGAACACCTAGTGCATGTGACTGCTATATTACACACTATAATGGGAACACCTACTGCGTGTGACTGCTATATTACACACTATAATGGGAACACCTACTGCGTGTGACTGCTATATTACACACTATAATGGGAGCACCTACTGTGTGTGACTGCTATATACACACTACAATGGGAACACCTACTGCGTGTGACTGCTATATTACACACTATAATGGGAACACCTACTGTGTGTGACTGCTATATTACACACTATAATGGGAACACCTACTGTGTGTGACTGCTATATATACACTATAATAGGAACACCTACTGCGTGTGACTGCTATATACACACTATAATGGGAGCACCTACTGCGTGTGACTGCTATATACACACTATAATGGGAACACCTACTGCGTGTGACTGCTATATACACACTATAATGGGAACACCTACTGCGTGTGACTGCTATATACACATTATAATGGGAACACCTACTGCGTGTGACTGCTATATTACACACTATAATGGGAACACCAAATGCGTGTGACTGCTATATTACACACTATAATGGGAACATCTACTGCGTGTGACTGCTATATACACACTATAATGAGAACACCTAGTGCGTGTGACTGCTATATACACACTATAATGGGAACACCTACTGAGTGTGACTGCTATATTACACACTATAATGGGAACACCTACTGAGTGTGACTGCTATATACACACTATAATGGGAGCACCTACTGAGTGTGACTGCTATATTACACACTATAATGGGAACACCTACTGCGTGTGACTGCTATATTACACACTATAATGGGAACACCTACTGTGTGTGACTGCTATATACAAACTATAATGGGAACACCTAGTGCGTGTGACTGCTATAATACACACTATAATGGGAACACCTAGTGCGTGTGACTGCTATAATACACACTATAATGGGAACACCTACTGTGTGTGACTGCTATATTACACACTATAATGGGAACACCTATTTGTGTGACTGCTATATACACACTATAATGGGAACACCTAGTGCGTGTGACTGCTATAATACACACTATAATGGGAACACCTACTGTGTGTGACTGCTATATTACACACTATAATGGGAACACCTAGTGCGTGTGACTGCTATATACACACTATAATGGGAACACCTACTGCGTGTGACTGCTATATACACACTATAATGAGAGCACCTACTGTGTGTGACTGCTATATTACACACTATAATGGGTTCACCTAGTGCGTGTGACTGCTATAATACACACTATGCTGGGAACACCTACTGCGTGTGACTGCTATATTACACACTATAATGGGAACACCTATTTGTGTGACTGCTATATACACACTATAATGGGAACACCTAGTGCGTGTGACTGCTATAATACACACTATAATGGGAACACCTACTGTGTGTGACTGCTATATTACACACTATAATGGGAGCACCTACTGTGTGTGACTGCTATATACACACTACAATGGGAACACCTACTGCGTGTGACTGCTATATTACACACTATAATGGGAACACCTACTGTGTGTGACTGCTATATTACACACTATAATGGGAACACCTACTGTGTGTGACTGCTATATATACACTATAATAGGAACACCTACTGCGTGTGACTGCTATATACACACTATAATGGGAGCACCTACTGCGTGTGACTGCTATATACACACTATAATGGGAACACCTACTGCGTGTGACTGCTATATACACACTATAATGGGAACACCTACTGCGTGTGACTGCTATATACACATTATAATGGGAACACCTACTGCGTGTGACTGCTATATTACACACTATAATGGGAACACCAAATGCGTGTGACTGCTATATTACACACTATAATGGGAACATCTACTGCGTGTGACTGCTATATACACACTATAATGAGAACACCTAGTGCGTGTGACTGCTATATACACACTATAATGGGAACACCTACTGAGTGTGACTGCTATATTACACACTATAATGGGAACACCTACTGAGTGTGACTGCTATATACACACTATAATGGGAGCACCTACTGAGTGTGACTGCTATATTACACACTATAATGGGAACACCTACTGCGTGTGACTGCTATATTACACACTATAATGGGAACACCTACTGTGTGTGACTGCTATATACAAACTATAATGGGAACACCTAGTGCGTGTGACTGCTATAATACACACTATAATGGGAACACCTAGTGCGTGTGACTGCTATAATACACACTATAATGGGAACACCTACTGTGTGTGACTGCTATATTACACACTATAATGGGAACACCTATTTGTGTGACTGCTATATACACACTATAATGGGAACACCTAGTGCGTGTGACTGCTATAATACACACTATAATGGGAACACCTACTGTGTGTGACTGCTATATTACACACTATAATGGGAACACCTAGTGCGTGTGACTGCTATATACACACTATAATGGGAACACCTACTGCGTGTGACTGCTATATACACACTATAATGAGAGCACCTACTGTGTGTGACTGCTATATTACACACTATAATGGGTTCACCTAGTGCGTGTGACTGCTATAATACACACTATGCTGGGAACACCTACTGCGTGTGACTTCTATAATACACACTATAATGGGAGCACCTACTGCGTGTGACTGCTATATACACACTATAATGGGAACACCTACTGCGTGTGACTGCTATATACACACTATAATGGGAACACCTACTGAGTGTGACTGCTATATACACACTATAATTGGAGCACCTACTGTGTGTGACTGCTATATACACACTATAATGGGAACACCTACTGCGTGTGACTGCTATATTACACACTATAATGGGAACACCTACTGCGTGTGACTGCTATATACACACTATAATGGGAACACCTACTGCGTGTGACTGCTATATACACAGTATAATGGGAACACCTACTGAGTGTGACTGCTATATACACACTATAATGGGAACACCTACTGTGTGTGACTGCTATAATGCACACTATAATGGGAACACCCACTGCGTGTGACTGCTATATACACACTATAATGGGAACACCTACTGCGTGTGACTGCTATATTACACACTATAATGGGAGCACCTACTGCGTGTGTCTGCTATATACACACTATAATGGGAACACCTACTGCGTATGACTGCTATAATGCACACTATAATGGGAGCACCTACTGCGTGTGACTGCTATATTACACACTATAATGGGAGCACCTACTGTGTGTGACTGCTATAATACACACTATAATGGGAACACCTATTGCGTGTGACTGCTATAATACACACTATAATGGGAACACCTTCTGTGTGTGACTGCTATATTACACACTATAATGTGAACACCTACTGCGTGTGATTGCTATATACACACTATAATGGGAACACCTACTGCGTGTAACTGCTATAATACACACTATAATGGGAACACCTACTGCGTGTGACTGCTATATACACACTATAATGGGAACACCTACTGCGTGTGACTGCTATAATACACAATATAATGGGAACACCTACTGCGTGTGACTGCTATATTACACACTATAATAGGAACACCTACTGCGAGTGACTGCTATATACACGCTATAATAGGAACACCTACTGCGTGTGACTGCTATATACACACTATAATGGGAGCACCTACTGCGTGTGACTGCTATAATACACACTATAATGGGAGCACCTACTGCATGTGACTGCTATATACACACTATAATGGGAACACCTACTGCGTGTGACTGCTATAATACACACTATAATGGGAACACCTACTGCATGTGACTGCTATATTACACACTATAATGGGAGCACCTACTGCGTGTGACTGCTATATACACACTATAATGGGAACACCTACTGCGTGTGACTGCTATATACACACTATAATGGGAGCACTTACTGCATGTGACTGCTATAATACACACTATAATAGGAACACCTACTGCGTGTGACTGCTATATTACACACTATAATGGGAGCACCTACTGTGTGTGACTGCTATATTACACACTATAATGGGAGTACCTACTGCGTGTGACTGCTATATACACACTATAATGGGAGCACCTACTTTGTGTGACTGCTATATTACACACTATAAGAGGAACACCTACTGAGTGTGACTGCTATATACACACTATAATGGGAGCACCTACTGCGTGTGACTGCTATATTACACACTATAATGGGAACACCTACTGCGTGTGACTGCTATATTACACACTATAATGGGAGCACCTACTGTGTGTGACTGCTATATACACACTATAATGGGAGCACCTACTGTGTGTGACTGCTATATTACACACTATAATGGGAGCAGCTACTGTGTGTGACTGCTATATACACACTATAAAGGCAGTGTAGGGCACAATTGGGCCTGGAGCAAAGCACTACTGCGTGTGGGTTAAAGCCGTAGGGAGAGATAGGAGAAGAGGGCTGGCTAGGGAGGTTAGTTGCAACAATGTTGCATGCAAGGGAGGGGCCCACTACTCACCTTAAAAGTGGGGATTATCAGCTTCCTGGCCCTCTTCTTCCTGGAATCCGGTGCAGACGAGTTCTTTCTGTTATTGTTCAGGGTAATTCTTAATTTCTTTGAACAATGCAGTGATCCAGACGATCCAAACTCCCTCCTCAGCGCTTCCACGAGTTGGTGTTTGAGAAACCTGGTTCTGGGAAACAGAAAAAACAGATAAGTACACAGGATGACATTGAAGAGCTAGATGACATAATTCCACCTACACAGTACACTACTGAGATTAGGCCTAGTACTAGTATAACACAGACAAACATTATGAGTCACACAGTTAGCAGGTTAGATATCCATGCAGCAGGTGAGGGGGTGGAAGGAGACGATTCAGCCTATGCCTCAGTGGCAATGGCTAGGCCGGATGAGCAATCAGCCTGTCTCCAAACAACTGGCCCTCAGGCTAGGCCTCAGGCTTCCAGTCCCCCTTCGGCACCATCACATGTACCGGTTGAGGCCTATGTGGAAAACGCAATTTCCCCTGTAGCTAGGCCCAGGTTAGATAGGGGCTCAACACGCGGGGCAAGTGCAAACACTGAGGCAGATTTAAGCATTGCGCGGGGCCCCTCTCTATTGGCGCCTCCTGTTGGCACTATTCTGGTTCGGCCTGGTGGGTCTTCTGAGTCGGCCTTCCCGCCGGCCCAGCAAGCCCCCGTTTTGCCTACTTTGGTAGCTGGGCCTGAATCTGTGGCCATGACGCCGGCGCAGCATGCCCTCTCAATAGCTGGGCCCGCTTCTGTGGTCGTTCCGCTGGCGCAACAAGCCCCCGTTCTGCCAGTATTAGCACCCCAGCCCGTCTCAACACCTCAGCAGGGCTTACCTGAAGCAGCGGTATCCTCCCTCATGTCCGCGATTCCTCCGTCGGCAGTCTCGGCGGTGTCTTCCATCCTGGCATCATTAGTTGCGGCGATGTCCCCGGCGGGTATGCAGGCTCCTCCGTCGGGTCCTCCAGGTCCTCCGGCGGGTCCTCTGATCCAGCTCCACGCAACGACGGTGTCCGGTCCTCTAAGCCAGGCCGCGGGTCCTCAGGGTCCAATGGTAAGTGTGCAACCGGAAGTTCCGGTCACGTGCCCATCCACTTCCGGTTCCGGTTTCAGCGTCGGGACTTCGAGGGGACGGTCGCATCCTCTGCAGCTCCGGGAAGGTGAGCATCATGAGAGGATGTCGGCCGGGGGTGGGTTATGGGGCCGAAGGGGTCCTCAAGTTCGGCAATGGAAGGCGCCATCTCGCATTAATACCAGATTGCAATTTACTGGCAGCGGGGCTCAGGATTCAATTAGCGGGGTCATGCATAGAGGCCTTAAAAGTAGGAGGGGGGTTTCAACGAGAGCTTATAGGTTGAACCCCTTAGGTAGGGGCATATTAGCGAGAACCAGGGCGATAGATTATCAATCAGGTTTCAATCCAGGAGGGCTAATAAGTGCGATTGAACCGCAGGGTCAGCACGCCCAGGCTCAGGGACAATTTAATGTGGCACGCCAACATACCGCTCAGGGTCAGGTTATTGCGGCGCGGCAACATAACGCGCAGGGGCAAGTTAATGTTGAAGTTCAGCATAATAGGGCAGATTCTCAGCAAATTAGGGCAGATTCTCAGCTAAGTAGTGCACCTTCACACACAGTCAGTGGCGCATCTAGCTTGCACGTTCACAACATGAATGTACACGCTGTGGCGCAGTTAGGAATTTCTAGTGTGAATGCACAGGCTGATCCTATGAGTCACAATATGAATGCACTCGCTGTGGCACAGTTGGGGAATTCTAGTGTGAATGCACAAGCTGATCATATGAGTGTTTCGAATGTGAGGGTACGAAGTGGTACAAATGATGCTTTGAATGTGATATCAGCACCACGGTCACATGAGATAAGGGACAATCCTGCTTCATTGGTTCAGTTACAAGGTAGCAGTGTGAATGCGGGGCATGAAAGGGCAAATGAAATAGGGCAGGCAGGCTTACATGCAAATACCAGGTCAGGCTTGGGCCCTATTAACCCCCCCTTTGTCGGTGTCCGTAGTGCTCGCGACCTGTTTTCTTTTTACAGAACGCATCACAAGGGGATCCAAGCATGGAAGCAAACCAGGTTGATAGGCCTTCGGCTTCGGCTGTTAATCCACAGGAGCAGGCGGATGCACAGCAGCGTGAGAGCACGGCTAATTCCTTACAGCGAGACGACGGGGCGGTTCCTGGTCCTTCCACCTCCGGTATGGAGCATCAGGACGGCGCAGTGGCCATTCCTGGTAAGCCCTTTACATTTACACATGACCGACATGACCAGGTTGACTCATCCCTTTCAGAATCAGAGTGTGACAGTGACACTTCACTTGGGCTAAGGGGTAAGGGTCAAAAGCGCATGTTTGCTATGGTAAAGAAAATGTGGCAGGTAATGCAGTCAGGCGCAGTTGGCAGCATGGCGCAGGCGCAGCTTGCGATAGGTCCTCCAGAAACTTTGCAGAACAACACTATCGTGGGGGACAAGCGTCCGCCTATTAACTTAATTCCGGAAAGGAAAGTGGCCTTACACGGCGATTCCTTCCCCTCTTACACTCCCTCCTTGCATGGTCATTTGAAACCAAGGACAATTAGAAAAATACAGCAGGGCAAATATGTGAATATATTTGAATTATCTGCTGAAGCTTGTAGACAGCGAGAGAAAAGTGCGGACGGTACTGGACCTAAAAGGTTTAAGCGTCCTGAAACTTTTGAGGAGTGGCTAATTTGCTTTAGAGTTTTCTCCTCTTGCTACCTGGAGAAATACCCGAGCCAATGCCATGCTATCCTTAAATACACTGATAATATCCATTGGATTCAGAGGAAGTTTGCTGAGGGGGCTTGGAGAGATTATGATGCTGAGTTTAGGCAAAAGATGGCGGGTAATCCTGTGCTCACCTTTGATACAACTGACTCGCATCTTTGGCAACGCCTCGGCCCGCAGGGGTCACCCTCCTCCTCCACCCCCTCTAGCAATCAGTCCTTTCGTGCTTCCAAAACAAAGCGCAGAGGTGGTACCTGCTGGGCATTTCAAGATAATAAATGCGACAGAGGTAATTCATGTGCATTCAGGCACGTATGCAGATACTGTGCCGGCTCACACTCCGGGAGCGAGTGTGCCAGAAAGAAGGATTCAGCATCCGGTAGAGCACAGAACAAGCTCTCTCTTGTTGCTAAAGGCCCCAACACCGGTGAAGGTGCACGCCCTTGAGCCATGGCTTAGGGTGTACTCAGATTCGCGCGCAGCGTCTTTAATTTTTCAAGGCTTTACGGACGGTTTTCGTATACCTGTGACGAAAGCCATTAAAGGTTCTAGAGGCTATCGTAACCTCAAATCAGCTTACCAACACCCTTCGGTTTTTAGGGACAAGCTGGATAAGGAAATATCTATGGGCCAGGTAGTGGGTCCTTTTTCCTCACCCCCTTTGCCGAATCTGGTCATTTCACCACTTGGTGTGGTACCCAAGAAGGAATTGGGAAAATTCCGTTTAATACACCACCTATCCCACCCTAGGGGCTATTCCGTCAATGATGCTATTGATCCGGAACTCAGCTCAGTGCGATATCAATCCTTTGATAGCGCTCTGGACTTGGTGCGGGGGGTAGGTGCGGGTGCCTTGTTGGCAAAGCTGGATATTGAATCCGCCTTTCGCCTACTGCCCTTGCACCCTTCATCATTTTATTTGATGGGTTGCAAATTTCAAAAGGGGTTTTACGTAGATAGGTGCTTGCCTATGGGCTGCGCAATCTCTTGCACCTTGTTTGAAACCTTTAGTACATTTTTGCACTGGGTTTTGGAGCAACAGGCAGTTAATAACCGCATTGCACACTATCTGGACGATTTCCTCTTGGTGGGGAGTCCGGGAACTAATGAATGTCAGCAACTGATGGACTCCATGAGAATCCTTATGTTGCAATTCGGTGTCCCATTAGCTGAAGACAAGACTGAGGGCCCGGGTACTTGTATTACGTTCCTGGGTATCGAAATTGATACCGTCGACAGAATTTGTAGGCTGCCTTCTGGCAAAGTACGGGACATGCTTGAGGCGGTTGAAGCGGCTGTTTCCATGGTAACCATTACGCTTATGCAGCTACAGTCATTACTTGGCCTTCTGAATTTTGCAGGCAGAGTTATCCCCATGGGGAGAGTTTTCAATCGGAGATTGGAGGCTAAGCTGAAGGGCAAACTCAGACCTTCTGAAAAAATTTGGATTTCAGAAGGCATGAGAGCTGACCTGCGAGTCTGGAAGACTTTTCTTCAGGATTTCAATGGGATTTGATTATGGCGATCTGAGCCCATTTCCAGTCAGTTGTTGCATTTATTTACTGACGCCGCAGGGTCAAAGGGTTATGGGGCGTATTTCCGAGGGGAATGGAGTGCAGGCCCTTTGCCGCCAGAATGGTCGGCCAGGGGCTTAACACGTAACCTTACCCTTTTGGAGCTTTTCCCTATCGTTTTGGCGGTTGAACTTTGGGGCAACAAATTCACAAACAGGACGATTAATTTCTGGACAGATAATCTCAGTGTCGTCCACGCGGTGAACGGTCGATCGGCCACATCTGCGGTTGTAGTTTGTTTGCTGAGGCATCTGGTGTTACGCTGTCTTGAACTTAATATCCAGTTTCAAGCGCGAGAGCACGGCTAATTCCTTACAGCGAGACGACGGGGCGGTTCCTGGTCCTTCCACCTCCGGTATGGAGCATCAGGACGGCGCAGTGGCCATTCCTGGTAAGCCCTTTACATTTACACATGACCGACATGACCAGGTTGACTCATCCCTTTCAGAATCAGAGTGTGACAGTGACACTTCACTTGGGCTAAGGGGTAAGGGTCAAAAGCGCATGTTTGCTATGGTAAAGAAAATGTGGCAGGTAATGCAGTCAGGCGCAGTTGGCAGCATGGCGCAGGCGCAGCTTGCGATAGGTCCTCCAGAAACTTTGCAGAACAACACTATCGTGGGGGACAAGCGTCCGCCTATTAACTTAATTCCGGAAAGGAAAGTGGCCTTACACGGCGATTCCTTCCCCTCTTACACTCCCTCCTTGCATGGTCATTTGAAACCAAGGACAATTAGAAAAATACAGCAGGGCAAATATGTGAATATATTTGAATTATCTGCTGAAGCTTGTAGACAGCGAGAGAAAAGTGCGGACGGTACTGGACCTAAAAGGTTTAAGCGTCCTGAAACTTTTGAGGAGTGGCTAATTTGCTTTAGAGTTTTCTCCTCTTGCTACCTGGAGAAATACCCGAGCCAATGCCATGCTATCCTTAAATACACTGATAATATCCATTGGATTCAGAGGAAGTTTGCTGAGGGGGCTTGGAGAGATTATGATGCTGAGTTTAGGCAAAAGATGGCGGATAATCCTGTGCTCACCTTTGATACAACTGACTCGCATCTTTGGCAACGCCTCGGCCCGCAGGGGTCACCCTCCTCCTCCACCCCCTCTAGCAATCAGTCCTTTCGTGCTTCCAAAACAAAGCGCAGAGGTGGTACCTGCTGGGCATTTCAAGATAATAAATGCGACAGAGGTAATTCATGTGCATTCAGGCACGTATGCAGATACTGTGCCGGCTCACACTCCGGGAGCGAGTGTGCCAGAAAGAAGGATTCAGCATCCGGTAGAGCACAGAACAAGCTCTCTCTTGTTGCTAAAGGCCCCAACACCGGTGAAGGTGCACGCCCTTGAGCCATGGCTTAGGGCAGTGATTTTTAACCTTTTTTTTGCTGTGGCACACTTTTTTACATTAAAAAATCCTGTGGCACACCACCATCCCAAAATTTAAAAAAAATCACACATTGTAGCCTAATACAGCATATATATATATACACATACACACAAACACACACATACTGTATGTATTGTGCTGTTATGCCATGCCTCCTACAAACTACCCCTGCACTGGGAGTAAAAACAAGCAAAGTTTAAAAAATATGTCACACTGTTGTCAGTCTGCCGTGGCACACCTGAGGATCTCTCACGGCACACTAGTGTGCCATGGCACACTGGTTGAAAAACACTGGCTTAGGGTGTACTCAGATTCGCGCGCAGCGTCTTTAATTTTTCAAGGCTTTACGGACGGTTTTCGTATACCTGTGACGAAAGCCATTAAAGGTTCTAGAGGCTATCGTAACCTCAAATCAGCTTACCAACACCCTTCGGTTTTTAGGGACAAGCTGGATAAGGAAATATCTATGGGCCAGGTAGTGGGTCCTTTTTCCTCACCCCCTTTGCCGAATCTGGTCATTTCACCACTTGGTGTGGTACCCAAGAAGGAATTGGGAAAATTCCGTTTAATACACCACCTATCCCACCCTAGGGGCTATTCCGTCAATGATGCTATTGATCCGGAACTCAGCTCAGTGCGATATCAATCCTTTGATAGCGCTCTGGACTTGGTGCGGGGGGTAGGTGCGGGTGCCTTGTTGGCAAAGCTGGATATTGAATCCGCCTTTCGCCTACTGCCCTTGCACCCTTCATCATTTTATTTGATGGGTTGCAAATTTCAAAAGGGGTTTTACGTAGATAGGTGCTTGCCTATGGGCTGCGCAATCTCTTGCACCTTGTTTGAAACCTTTAGTACATTTTTGCACTGGGTTTTGGAGCAACAGGCAGTTAATAACCGCATTGCACACTATCTGGACGATTTCCTCTTGGTGGGGAGTCCGGGAACTAATGAATGTCAGCAACTGATGGACTCCATGAGAATCCTTATGTTGCAATTCGGTGTCCCATTAGCTGAAGACAAGACTGAGGGCCCGGGTACTTGTATTACGTTCCTGGGTATCGAAATTGATACCGTCGACAGAATTTGTAGGCTGCCTTCTGGCAAAGTACGGGACATGCTTGAAGCGGCTGTTTCCATGGTAACCATTACGCTTATGCAGCTACAGTCATTACTTGGCCTTCTGAATTTTGCAGGCAGAGTTATCCCCATGGGGAGAGTTTTCAATCGGAGATTGGAGGCTAAGCTGAAGGGCAAACTCAGACCTTCTGAAAAAATGTGGATTTCAGAAGGCATGAGAGCTGACCTGCGAGTCTGGAAGACTTTTCTTCAGGATTTCAATGGGATTTGATTATGGCGATCTGAGCCCATTTCCAGTCAGTTGTTGCATTTATTTACTGACGCCGCAGGGTCAAAGGGTTATGGGGCGTATTTCCGAGGGGAATGGAGTGCAGGCCCTTTGCCGCCAGAATGGTCGGCCAGGGGCTTAACACGTAACCTTACCCTTTTGGAGCTTTTCCCTATCGTTTTGGCGGTTGAACTTTGGGGCAACAAATTCACAAACAGGACGATTAATTTCTGGACAGATAATCTCAGTGTCGTCCACGCGGTGAACGGTCTTTCGGCCACATCTGCGGTTGTAGTTTGTTTGCTGAGGCATCTGGTGTTACGCTGTCTTGAACTTAATATCCAGTTTCAAGCGCAGCACGTCCCGGGGGTTAATAATGTATTAGCAGATGCACTATCCAGGTTTGATTGGGTGACGTTCAGACGTTTGGCCCCTCATGCTGCATTAGAAGGCTTCCCTTGTCCTGGTTTCCTTTGGCAGCTTCTCCGTCCTGGATATCCTTGCTCCCTCTAGTGCGGGCGTCCCTTGCCCCTAGGACATGGCGCTCCTATGTCAGGCTTTGGCGCAAATGGGACGAATTTTGCAGATGTCAGAATATGGAGGCGATTGAAGCGTCTCAGGACACGGTATGTGATTGGCTGGTGAGTCTTTGGCGAAAGGGTTCGCGGCAGGGGGCTGTTCATTCTCGGTTGGCTGCCTTGTCATTCTTTTATCGTACACTTGCTTTGCCGGATCCGGGTAGTTCAAAATTTGTGCGTCAAGTTGTTAAAGGTTGGGGCAAGCTCCAACCACAACAAAAGGACTCTAGCGAGCCTATCACGCATGACCGGCTCGAGCGGCTGGTGGACGCTTTGCCGGACATCTGCGCAACGCATTATGAGTTTTTGTTATTTAGAGCCGCGTTTTTATTAGCCTATTCGGCAGCGCTTCGTATAAGTGAGCTCGTGGCGCCGTCCAAATCCTGCACTGACAAGGGCCTTCAGTTCGGCCACGTCAGGGCTGGAGCAGATTCACTTTTAATTTATTTGCCTAGATCCAAGACTGATCAAGAGGGCAAAGGGGCATGGATACCTATTCCTCAGTCTAGCGGTCACTGCTGCCCGGTGATGGCGGTTAACCAGTTTTTAGAACACAGGCCAGAGGAACAGGGTCCTTTGTTAATCCATGCGAACCGGACTTCTCTATCTTTGTTCCAGTTCCGTAGGGTGCTAGCGAGGGCTGCTGCGCATGCTGGATTGGACGTGTCAAAAATAGCTCCCCATTCTTTCCGCATAGGGGCAGCTACTAATGCCGCGCTGCAGGGTTCTTCCGCGGAAGCCATTTGCCGTCTGGGTAGATGGCGTTCCAATAAGTTTAAGGGTTACATTCGACCGGTTGTTGAATAATGTGTTGGTTAGTAGTGTTTGTTTTCAGTACTAATCACGTGTGCCTTTACAGGACCTGTCAGCGGCGCTAAAAGGATATGGATCGTGGGGCACTCCTACGTTCATTGGGCCTCCATACATAGTTCGGCCCTTCCGGGGGGGCAGAATTTAGGTTTCCCTTTCACCCAAGTGTCAATTAGATGGTTAGGTGAGAGAGGGATGTGTTGGCCAGCGCTTCCATCACGCATCTCAGAGGCCCTAGTACGCTGGGGTAAACCTCATGTTATAATCCTTCATTTGGGTGGCAATGATCTGGGCGCCATTCCTGTCTTGGAGCTTATCAAAATCATGCAAGCAGATATTGCATGGATCAGAGCTCGCATCCCGAACGTGTTGGTCGGTTGGTCCAATATAGTTCCCAGGTTGGAATGGCGTCACATGTCTTCCCACAGCGCCGCTTACAAAGTTAGGAAGAAGATAAACTCTTCAGTTGCTAGAACCGTCACAGGTAATGGGGGATTCGTGGTTAAACACGAATCTCTAACAGCCGACAAGGTCCATTACTATAGGAAGGATAGGGTACATTTGGAGACAGTTGCCCTAGATATTTTTATAAAGGATATCCGTAAGGCCATAGTAACCCTCCTTTAAGTCCGGTTGGGTTGTGTTTGTCCTTTATCGGTGGCGGCACAGTTATCATTTTAATGCTATCTGGTGGCGGGAGGTAACGGCCCTGTTGCCTTGGAAAGGGTGAACAGGGGGAGTGATGACCAATCTAAAAGTGTGAGGGGTGGATAGCCTCATGTGCACGTGAGGTGCCCCTCCTTCCCCTTGCGGGTGGGTCACGTGATCTCATTAACCCCTTAGTAGCAATTTTTCTATGAGCAGAGGTCCCGCTCTGCTGCAGTTTCCGTTTGGGCCGTTTACCTTCTGCTGTGCCGGGTTGTCATTATAGCAATTCGTTCAGCCGCCATCTGACCTTGTTGATTACCATAGTTACTTAGTTAGTTAATAAATGTTTAACCTGTGACGGTTAAAATTTTACCCATAAAAAGTTGTTGTGTTTTTATTTCATTATAGAGTAAGTGTTTTTATATTCTGTTCTACGGCTAGCGACCGGTAGGCATTTAATCCCTTAAGGCAGTGTAGGGCACAATTGGGCCTGGAGCAAAGCTAAGGGTTAAAGCCGTAGGGAGAGATAGGAGAAGAGGGCTGGCTAGGGAGGTTAGTTGCAACAATGTTGCATGCAAGGGAGGGGCCCACTACTCACCTTAAAAGTGGGGATCATCAGCTTCCTGGCCCTCTTCTTCCTGGAATCCGGTGCAGACGAGTTCTTTCCCCTCCCTCCCTTCCCTGTTACAAGATAGCTTCCAAATTTAATTATTATTTTACTAGGTGCTAAGTATGCCTTCTCAGGCTAATTTAGTAGCCACATTATTGATTGAGCATTATCAAATTTAAAATTTTGTCCCCTAGTTGGCGACGGGTATGCCTATTCAGGCTAACTTTGTCAGCCTATTTAGTTATTGGCCTACCATATCCGGCATACCTGGCTTCTGGCGGCTGAGTAGCGGATCCCCTTTTAGGGGGTAGTCCTTATTTCCATACCCGCGCGGCGGGAGGTAACGGCCCTGTTGCCTTGGAAAGGGTGAACAGGGGGAGTGATGACCAATCTAAAAGTGTGAGGGGTTGAAAGCCTCATGTGCACGTGAGGTGCCCCTCCTTCCCCTTGCGGGTGGGTCACGTGATCTCATTAACCCCTTAGTAGCAATTTTTCTATGAGCAGAGGTCCCGCTCTGCTGCAGTTTCCGTTTGGGCCGTTTACCTTCTGCTGTGCTGGGTTGTCATTATAGCAATTCGTTAAGCCGCCATCTGACCTTGTTGGTTACCATAGTTACTTAGTTAGTTAATAAATGTTTAACCTGTGACGGTTAAAATTTTACCCATAAAAAGTTGTTGTGTTTATATTTCATTATAGAGTAAGTGTTTTTATATTCTGTTCTACGGCTAGCGACCGGTAGGCATTTAATCCCTTATGGGAGCACCTACTGTGTGTGACTGCTATATACACACTATAATAGGAACACCTACTGCGTGTGACTGCTATATACACACTATAATGGGAACACCTACTGCATGTGACTGCTATATACATACTATAATGGGAACACCTACTGCATGTGACTGCTATATACACACTATAATTGGAACACCTACTGTGTGTGACTGCTATATTACACACTATAATAGGAACACCTACTGCGTGTGACTGCTATATTACACACTATAATGGGAACACCTACTGCGTGTGACTGCTATATTACACACTATAATGGGAGCACCTACTGTGTGTGACTGCTATATTACACACTATAATGGGAACACCTAGTGCGTGTGAATGCTATATATACACTGTAATAGGAACACCTACTGCATGTGACTGCTATATACACACTATAATGGGAGCACCTACTGTGTGTGACTGCTATATTACACACTATAATAGGAACACCTACTGCGTGTGACTGCTATATTACACACTATAATGGGAACACCTACTGCGTGTGACTACTATATTACACACTATAATGGGAACACCTACTGCGTGTGACTGCTATATTACACACTATAATGGGAACACCTACTGCATGTGACTGCTATATTACACACTATGGGCCCGATCCGATATAGATCGCAGTTTGCGGCGCAATCGAGGGAACCCGCGTCGCCCGCAGTTTCAGCTCGCAACTCGAGCCATCCAATATGCGGCGCCGTCACTTGCTAAAGTGGCGCAAGTCTCACAAACCAGCGATGTCCAGAAATCTGCGTAAGTACAGATTTTTGGAGTCGCCAGTGACTTGCGCCACAATAGAAACTGCCGGCGCCTATAAAACCTGACTAAAGTCTAAATCACCCGCACTGTCTAACACGCCTCCTAAACATAGCCCGACAAGTCTAACCCTCTATCCGCTATCCCCCCTCACTAGCCTAACAATAAAAAAAGCTATTAACCCCTAAACCGCCGCTCCCGTACCCCGCCGCAACCTAATAAAGTTATTAACCCCTAAACCGTCGCTCCCGTACCCCGCCGCCAGCTATATTAAATCTATAACCCCCTAAAGTGAGCCCCTAACACCGCCGCCATCTCTATTAAAATTATTAACCCCTAATGTAAGCCCCTTACACCGCCACCATCTATATTAAAATTATTAACCCCTAATGTAAGCCCCTAACACCGCCGCCATCTCTATTAAAATTATTAACCCCTAATCTAATCCCCCTATACCGCCGCCAGCTATATTAATATTATTAACCCCTAATGTAAGCCCCTTACACCGCCGCCATCTCTATTAAAATGATTAACCCCTAATTTAATCTACCTACCCCGCCGCCAGCTATATTATCTATATTAACCCTAAGTATATTATAGTTAATATAGGTATTACATTATATATATTAACTATATTAACCCAAATTATATTACTATAGTATTTATATTAACTATATTAACTCTATCTAACCCTAACACCCCTAACTAAATTTATATTAAATTAATCTAATTCATTTATAAACTAAAATATTCCTATTTAAATCTAAATACTTACCTATAAAATAAACCCTAAGATAGCTACAATATAATTAATAATTACATTGTAGCTATGTTAGGGTTAATATTTATTTTACAGGTAAATTGTTAATTATTTTAACTAGGTATAATAGCTATTAAATAGTTATTAACTATTTAATATCTACCTAGTTAAAATAATTACCCAATTACCTGTAAAATAAATCCTAACCTAAGTTACAAATACACCTACACTATCAATAAATTAAATAAACTACAAACATCTATCTAAAAATACAATTAAATTAACTAAACTAAATTACAAAAAAAAACAAACACTAAATTACAAAAAATAAAAAAAAGATTACAAGATTTTTAAGCTAATTACACCTATTCTAAGCCCCCTAATAAAATAATAAAGCCCCCCAAAATAAAAAAAATTCCCTGCCCTATTCTAAATTAAAAAAATTTCAAAGCTCTTTACCTTACCAGCCCTTAAAAGGGCCTTTTGTGGGGCATGCCCCAAAGAATTCAGCTCTTTTGCATTTAAAAACATATACAATACCCCCCCCCCCCCTATTACAACCCACCACCCACATACCCCTATTCTAAAACCACCCAAACCCCCCTTAAAAAAGCCTTACACTACCCCCCTGAAGATCTCCCTACCTTGTCTTCACCACACCGGGCCGAACTCCTCATCCGATCCGGGCGATGTGTTGCTCCAAGCGGCAAAGAAGAATTCTTCCTCCGGCGATGTCTTCCTCCAAGCGGCAAAGAAGAATTCTTCCTCCGGCGACGTCTTCCTCCAAGCGGCAGCAAAGTCTTCATCCTTCCGGCGGCATCTTCAATCTTCTTTCTTCGCTCCGCCGCCGCGGAGCATCCATCCCGGCCGAAGACTGAACGACGAATGAGGTACCTTTAAATGACGTTATCCAAGATGGCGTCCGCCGAATTCCGATTGGCTGATAGGATTCTATCAGCCAATCGGAATTAAGTTAGAAAAATCTGATTGGCTGATTGAATCAGCCAATCAGATTCAAGTTCAATCCGATTGGCTGATCCAATCAGCCAATCAGATTGAGCTCGCATTCTATTGGCTGATCTGAACAGCCAATAGAATGCGAGCTCAATCTGATTAGTAACTATATTAACTATATTAACCCTAATATAATTAGGGTTAATATAGTTAATATATATAATGTAATACTTATATTAACTATAATATACTTAGGGTTAATATAGATAATATAGCTGGCGGCGGGGTAGGTAGATTAAATTAGGGGTTAATTATTTTAATAGAGATGGCGGCGGTGTAAGGGGCTTACATTAGGGGTTAATAATATTAATATAGCTGGCGGCGGTATAGGGGGATTAGATTAGGGGTTAATAATTTTTATATAGGTGGCGGTGGTGTAAGGGGTCAGATTAGGAGATAGATAAGGTAGATGACAGCGGTGTAAGGGGTTCACATTAGGGGATAGATAAGGTAGATGGAGGCGGTTTTAGGGGCTCACAGTAGGGGGTTAGTTTATGTAGATGGCGGCGGGGTCCGGGAGCGGCGGTTTAGGGGTTAATAACTTTATTAGGGATTTCGGGGGGGGGGGGATCGCGATTGACAGGTAGATAGACATTGCGCATGCGTTAGGTGTTAGGTTTTATTTAGCAGATCGCGGGTGACAGGTAGATAGACATTGCGCATGCATTAGGTGTTTATTTTCTAGCTAGTTTAGGGAGTTACGGGGCTCCAATAGTCAGCGTAAGGCTTCTTACGGCTGCTTTTTGTGGCGAGGTGAAAATGGAGTACGTTTTCTCCATTTTCGCCACGTAAGTCCTTACGCTGCATATTGGATACCAAACTGCGCTGGTTTGGTATACCTGCCTATAGCCAAAAAAATTACGGGCGACGGCAGAAATATACGGGCGTAACTTCTAGGTTACGCCGTATATAGGATACCAAACCAGCGCAAATATTGGCGTCGCCGGCTTTTGCGGGCGACGATTTTTATCGGATCGACCCCCAAAATGGGAACACCTATTGCGTGTGACTGCTATATTACACACTATAATGGGAGCACCTACTGTGTGTGACTGCTATATACACACTATAATGGGAACACCTAGTGCATGTGACTGCTATATTACACACTATAATGGGAACACCTACTGCGTGTGACTGCTATATACACACTATAATGGGAACACCTACTGCGTGTGACTGCTATATTACACACTATAATGGGAGCACCTACTGTGTGTGACTGCTATATACACACTACAATGGGAACACCTACTGCGTGTGACTGCTATATTACACACTATAATGGGAACACCTACTGCGTGTGACTGCTATATACACACTATAATGGGAACACCTACTGCGTGTGACTGCTATATACACATTATAATGGGAACACCTACTGCGTGTGACTGCTATATTACACACTATAATGGGAACACCAAATGCGTGTGACTGCTATATTACACACTATAATGGGAACATCTACTGCGTGTGACTTCTATATACACACTATAATGAGAACACCTAGTGCGTGTGACTGCTATATACACACTATAATGGGAAC